>NC_079191.1:168570773-168833273 GCF_029499605.1 Hyla sarda
AAGAACTGCATGTGTTTGGAAAGGATGTCCTCCCCATGTTAATGCTCACCCATTGACCAATATAACTGTATATGATTTATCAATGACTTATAAGACAATCCCTCTGAAAACAGGTTCACGAAACTCTGAAATCCCTATCATGTGCATATATTGTTAACACACACCAAAAAGAGTGTACACTGTGCCAATACATTCCACTCAATGTCGTATATCTGACCAAGTATATCTTGACTTGGGTGCATTACGTCGTCTAAAACTTTACATGTGATAACATAACTCTAGCCTGAGCAAATTAGGTCTTCTCTGATTCAATACTATTTTTCGATGCCAGAGATAAAAATTATCCAATGGCACCGAGTTCCCTCACTTTGATAAGTTATTACATTATATTATTGAAATGAAGCTTTATGAAATAGAACAACTTACTGAGGGAAGAACCAGAATTAGGACCATATGTTCAATTATTTTGTCTGAAAACAAAGTTATCAACAAAATTATGTTGAAGATCGTTGTTTTTTCAAAAGAAATATGGTTTATCTGTCAGTGCAGAGTACCAAAATATTACACATGACTGGTAAAGTGGTTTCTCCAATACCATATAAACTAGAAAGCAGATAAAGGAACAGCCGAGCGAGTAGATTTGTGATTTAGACGGACCTTTATTCAAAGTTCTTGTAGCCAGTTGGGCTCATAAGCTCATGTACTATTGGACATGCTAGAACCAACTTCACAGGAAGCCAATTAATATATTGGTAGGTTTAGGGACTTTCAGAGAAAACCAGTGAAACTCACACAAACACTGCAACTACAAACTCAGGCCTCCTGTTAAAGGGGTTATCCAAGAAAAAACTTTTTTTTATATATCAACTGGCTCCAGAAAGTTAAACAGATTTGTAAATTACTTCTATTAAAAAATCTTAATCCTTTCAGTACTTATGAGCTTCTGAAGTTAAGGTTGTTCTTTTCTGTCTAAGTGCTCTCTGATGACACCTGTCTCGGGAACCGCCCAGTTTAGAAGTGGTTTGCTATGGGGATTTTCTTCTAAACTGGGCGGTCCCCGAGACACGTGTCATCAGAGATCACTTAGACAGAAAAGAACAGCCTTAACTTCAGAAGCTCATAAGTACTGAAAGGATTAAGATTTTTTAATAGAAGTAATTTACAAATCTGTTTAACTTTCTGGAGCCAGTTGATATATATAAAAAAAAAAGTTTTTTCCTGGAATACCCCTTTAACTGTTGATGTGCTGCAAATGCTTCTATAATACTATCAGCTATCACACACAGAATATTGGCATTTTATAGATTTCCCTACTAAAATAGAAATATATACACTTATTTTTTTTTTATCTAGATAACGTTCTGGCAAATTGATTTATTTTTCTTTTTTATAATGATCTTGGGTGCTATAAAAATAAAAACAATGCAAACTCGCCCTCTCCAAACCTCTACAGCTGATGCCCTGATTGTGCTGGGTCCCGGCAGCTTCCCATTTTTTCTGAAGTGTCACAGCAGGAAATGGCTGCTAAAGCAGTTACGCACCTCAGCCAGTGATCGACTGAATGGGCATTTCCTGAAGGATCAACAACAGAAAGAGCAGCTGTGGTGGATTGGGGAAGGTGAGAATGATTTGCTTTTATTTTTAAAACACCCCGAGTGCCCTATTTAAAAAAAATAAAAATTAAAAAGTTGTATCATCATAATGGCCCTCATTTACTATTCTAAACCCGACTTGTTTTGTCGTTTTTTTTTGGCGCATCTTTGTCTGTGACATGTCGCAGACATCGTGCGCCAGTCTGCGACACGATGCAACATTTTTTCCCAACAGACCCGATGTGGATTCTTCCAAACCCGAAAAAGGGGCGTAACCCGACATTTCTGAGCTTTCCCACGTATTTATAAAGGTTTCCAACCCGAATTTGTTGAATTGTTGTGGATTTTTTCCCCACAACTCAGAGGAGTTGGAAACCAAAACCTACAAAACCCACGTGCGACAAACAGGATGCGACATAATAATAAATACCAGGGGAAAAAAGCAATTGGGTAAGAAAGCAAGATAGACTTACAACCTGATTTTCTAAGTAAATGAGGGCCAATATATAAAAAAGTCAGCCTTCCGCAAAACAATGGAAGTCCACCATTGTGATAATGATCCAAAAATTATTGACTGCATAGTATCTTAGTATAGCCGATACAAACTAAATAGATGAACAAGGTAGATGAAAAATACAAAGAAAAAATGGACTACGGGACGAAAAGTGATTTGTAACCCACATATCTAGTTTGGCTGGGATGATACAGTGTGAGCTGTAAAAGCAGCACACAAACCCACATGAGAGAATACTGTGCAAACGTATATAGTCTTCAAACCCGTCCACGGACCCCAAGGACTAAGACAAAATTAGAAAAGAAAGAACAAAAGCAAAAACAGGAAAAAAAGGATAAGTACATTTTCTATTCAATCCAACTGCATCTTGTTTAAAGCATTGCCAATTTGTAGAGTGCTGGGTTATTTATGAAGTGTTTGGGATGCTTCATTTAGGTAATAACAATCCGGAGAAAATTGGATGTTAGCAGCCAGAAGCAAAAGCTGATTATGACGTTTCCACATCAGAGTGTGTTTTCTCATTTGTAAAGAATAAAATAGAGGGGGGAAAAATGACATCCACGGATGTTTGTGGTGCAGGATGTTCTACAAGCAATTATCAAGAGAATGACAGAAAATTGACCCATTTACTCTGAAAAGTTCTTCACCATTTCATTTCATGCCCATTTCAGAACACTGCGTTCTTGTGAGGGCGGGGGATGGATTACCAGCTCACACCCCTCCTTTCTCTTCAAATGTGTTACAGGTTGAAAAGAAGGAAAACAGCTGCCCTCTGCCATGTACCTGATGGTTGTTCTGTATGGTTACACAACAATAACCTCTTGGAGGGCGTAGCATGTGATTTATTTCTGATCAGACAGGATAATGCATCTGAGGAATAATCACCGTACTCATCTGTGACTGCCTCTTTTATTACTGCAGCGAGAGATGAATGCTCCGTGGAAATGCATTGAAACATAATTATGGAGAAACATTTGGATTAAATTGTCTACTGCACAAATAAAGACAAGCAGGGCCTTGCATCACTATACTGCATTGTATTGTAAGGGGAAATTATTGGGTCACTAATGGCAGTCATGCGGGAGCTGAAGGATACGAGTCACTACGTGAAAAAGTCACTAGTTAAAATGGCCATCTCTTTCAGAGATCTTCCATTATTTCAGTGGAATGAGTGTTTGTGTTGCCTAAAAAAAAGGGGGTGTGATATGGTTTGTTGAAATGGTAAAAAAGCGTAGTTTTCTTTAATGCCGGGAAGTGCAAAGCGATAAGTACAATCAAATGGTTCAGCTACTTAATAGTAGAGACGGGACTGGATGTAGCTGTGAATAAGGCTTCACAATGTGATCCATAATAAATGAGTCTATTTAAAGGCTATGCACACCTATGACATGGAAACATTTTAGTTTTTTTTTTTTTTTTTTACATACAGTCATGGCCATAAATGTTGGCACCCCTGAAATTTTAAGTAACACATGTTTTGCTATACACATGTTCATTCCCTTTTTGTGTATATTGGAACTAAACCAAAAAAGGGAGGAAAAAAGCTAATTGGACATAATGTCACACCAAACTCCAAAAATGGTCTGGACAAAATTATTGGCACCCTTTCAAAATTGTGGAAAAATAATACTGTTTCCAGCATGTGATACCCCTTTAAACTCACCTGGGGCAAGTAACAGGTGTGGGCAATATAACAATCACACCTGAAAGCAGATGAAAAGGAGAAAAGTTCACTTAGTCTTTGCATTGTGTGTCTGTGTGTGCCCCACTAAGCATGGACAACAGAAAGAGGAGAAGAGAACTGTCTGAGGACTTGAGAACCAAAATTGTGGAAAAATATCAACAATCTCAAGGTTAAAAGTCCATCTCCAGAGATCTAGATTTGCCTTTTTCCACAGTGCGCAACTTTAGCAAGAAGTTTGCAACCCATGGCACTGTAGCTAATCTCCCTGGGCGTAGACGGAAGAGGAAAATTTATGAAAGGTGTCAACGCAGTTACAGTGATTCGATAAATTAGTTCAGCTTTCAGGTGCTTCGGTGGGCTGGAAAAGGTGGATACAGTCTTAGGAGAGAGTCTTCTAGGACTGTATCCACCTTTTCCAGCCCACCGGAGCACCTGAATGCTGAACTAATTTATGCAGGAAAAGTCAGCAACTGCCAAGCCGAGAAGTTTGTGACAAATCGAATCACTGTACTTCGATCATCACTAAACGCAGGATAGTCCGGATGGTGGATAAGCAGCCCCAAACAAGTTCCAAAGATATTCAAGCTGTCCTGCTTGCACAGGGAGCATCAGTGTCAGCAGGAACTATCCATCTACATTTAAATAAAATGAAACGCTATGGCAGGAGACCCAGGAGGACCCCACTGCTGACACAGAGACATAAAAAAAGAAAGACCACATTGTGCCAAAATGAACTTGAGTTAGCCAAAATCCTTCTGGGAAAAAGTCTTGTGGACAGATGAGACCAAGATAGAGCTTTTTGGTAAAGCACATCATCCTACTGTTTACTGAAAACGGAATGAGGCCTACAAAGAAAAGAACACAGTACCTACAGTGAACTATGGTGGAGGTTCAATTATGTTTTGGGGTTGTTTTGCTGCCTCTGGCACTGGGTGCCTTGAATGTATGCAAGGCATCAGGAAATCTGAGGATTACCAACGGATTTTGGGTCGCACTGTACAACCCAGTGTCAGAAAGTTGGGTTTGCGTTCAAGACCTTGGGTCTTCCAGCAAGACAATGACCGCAAACATATGTCAAAAAGCACCCAGAAATGGAGGGCACCAATGCGCTGGAGAGTTTGGCCAGCAATGAGTCCAGCTCTAAATCCCATTGAACACCTGTGGAGAGATCTTAAAATTGCTGTTGGGAAAAGGCGCCCTTCCAATAAGAGAGACCAGGAGCAATTTGCAAAGGAAGAGGGGTCCAACATTCCGGCTGAGAGGTGTAAGAAGCTTATTGATTGTTATAGGAAGCGACTGATTTCAGTTATTGCTTCCAAAGGGCGTGCAACCAAATATTAAAGGGGTAGTCCAGTGGAATTTTTATTTTTTTTTTAAATCAACTGGTGCCAGAAAGTTAAACAGATTTGTAAATGACTTCTATTAAAAAATCTTAATCCTTCCACTACTTATTAGCTGCTAAATACTACAGTGGAAATTCTTTTCTTTTTGGAACACAGAGTTATCTGATGAATCACTAGCACAGTGCTTTTGGCTGACATCTCTGTCCATTTTAAGAACTTCCAGAGTAGGGAAAAATCCTGTCAGCAGAGAGCACTGTGCTCTTGATTCAGCAGAGAGCTCAGTGTTCCAAAAAGAAAATAATTTCCTCTGTAGTATTCAGAAGCTAATAAGTAGTGGAAGGATTAATATTTTTTTAATAGAAGTAATTTACAAACTTTCTGGCACCAGTTGATTTAAAATAAATAAAAAAGTTTTCCACCGGAGTACCCCTTTAACCCCTTCACGACGAGCGACGTACATGTACGGCGCCGCAAAGTGTCACTTGGCGCGCGGCGACGTATATGTACGTCGCGGGGTTCCAGGAGCGCCGCGTCACCGGTAGCGGTGATTGGGCCGGGATTACTGCTGTTATCTAACAGCAGGCATCCCGGCACATCGCCGAGGGGGGTCCTGAGACCCCCCCATGACCGCGATGGGCGCAAATTGCAGGTCAATTCAGACCTGCAATCTGCACGATTACGGGTCATACGGGTCATTGGTGACCCGGAAAATAAGAGGGATCGGGGGTGTCCGAGACGGGGGAACTGTCCAGGGACTGGCGCTGAAGGTCCCTTACCTGGATCCCGGAGCGCGATCCTCCATGCGTGGATCCACCACGTGCAGCGGCAGCAATTCATCCGGGTCCTGCCAGGTGAGTTGTTGCCTAGCAACATCCGGAGGGCCACAGTTTACAGTGGTCTCTAAACCGTGGCCCTCCAGATGTTGCAAAACTACAACTCCCAGCATGCACAGACAGCTGTTTGCTGTGTGGGCATGCTGGGACTTGTAGTTTTGCAATATTTAGAGGGGTTAAGGTTGTAGATCACTATGCAGTGGTCTCAAACTGTAGCCCTCCAGATGTTGCAAAACTACAACTCTCAGCATGCCCAGACAGCAGTTTGCTGTCTGGGCATGCTGGGAGTTGTAGTTTGGCAACATCTGGAGGGCCATAGTTTAGAGACCACTGGACAGTGATTTACAACCTGAACCCCTCTAAATCTTGCAAAACTACAACTCCCAGCATTCAGGAACAGCATAAGGCTGTCTTGGCATGCTGGGAGTTGTACTTGCGTGCCTCCAGCCGTTGCATAACTACATCTCCCAGCATGCCCTTCCGCAATCAGTACATGCTGGGAGTTGTAGTTTTGCAACAGCTGGAGGCACACTGGTTGGAAAATACTGAGTTAGGTCATAGAACCTAACTGAAGGTTTTCCAACCAGTGTGCCTCCAGCTGTTGCAAAACTACAACTCCCAGCATGCATGGTCTGTCAGTGCATGCTGGGAGTTGTAGTTCCCCCCCCCCCCTCCCATGTGAATGTACAGGTTACATTCACACCGGCGGCAGATTACAGTGAGTTCCTCGCTTCAAGTTTGAGCTGCGGCAAATCTCCTAGCGGGAGACTCAGTGTAATCTGCCTCCAGTGTGAATGTAACCTAAAAACACTACACTACACTGACAGAGTAAACACTACATATACACACGTACACTGCCCCCCTCCCCCCCTACCACCCCCCTTCCCCAATAAAAATGAAAAAGGTATTGTACGGCAGTGTTTCTAAGATGGAGCCTCCAGCTGTTGCAAAACAAAAACTCCCAACATTTCTGGACAGCAATTGACTGTCCAAGCATGCTGGGAGTTTTACAACAGCTGAAGGCACCCTGTTTGAGAATCACTGGTGTAGAATACCCCTATGTCCACCCCTATGCAAGTCCCTAATTCAGGCCTCAAATGCGCATGGCGCTCTCACTTTGGAGCCCTGTTGTATTTCAAGGCAACAGTATAGGGTCACATATGGGGTATCGCCGTACTCGGGAGAAATTGCCTAACAAATTTTGGGGGGCTTTTTCTCCTTTTACCCCTTATGAAAAGGAACAGTTGGGGTCTACACCAGCATGTTAGTGTAAAAAAATAAAAAATTTTACACTAACATGCTGGTGTTGCCCTATACTTTTCTTCATTTTCACAAGAGGTAAAAGGAAAAAACGCCCCCCAAAATTTGTAACGCAATTTCTCCAGAGTACGGAGATACCCCATATGTGGGTGCAAAGTGCTCAGGGGGCGCACAACAAGGCCCAGAAGGGAGAGTGCACCATGTACATTTGAGGTGATTTGCACAGGGGTGGCTGATTGTTACAGCGGTTCTGACAAATGCAAAAAAAAAAAAAACACACACCCACATGTGACCCCAATTTGGAAACTACACCCCACATGGAATGTAATAAGGGGTACAGTGAGAATTTACACCCCACAGGTGTCTGACGGATCTTTGGAACAGTGGTCCGTGAAAATGAAAAATTTTGCACAGCCCACTGTTCCAAAGATCTGTCAGACACCAGTGGGGGGTGAATGCTCACTGTACCCCTCATTACATTCTGTGAGGGGTCTAGTTTCCAAAATGGTATGCCATGTGTTTTTTTTTTGCTGTCCTGGCACCATAGGGGCTTCCTAAATACGACATGCCCCCCGAGCAAAATTTGCTCTCAAAAAGCCAAATATGACGCCTTCTCTTCTGAGCATTGGAGTTCGCCCGCAGTGCACTTCAGGTCCACTTATGGGGTACCTCCATACTCAGAAGAGATGGGGTTACAAATTTTGGGGGGTCTTTTCTGCTATTAACCCTTGCAAAAATGTGAAATTTGGGGGGAAACCAACATTTTAGTAAAAAAAATTTTTTTTTCCTACATATGCAAAAGTCGTGAAACACCTGTGGGGTATTAAGGCTCACTTCCTAAATGCGACATGCCCCCCAAAAACCATTTCAGAAAAACTTACTCTCCAAAATCCCCTTGTCGCTCCTTCGCTTCTGAGCCCTCTACTGCGCCCGCCGAACACTTTACATAGACATATGAGGTATGTCCTTACTCGAGAGAAATTGGGTTACACATACAAGTATACATTTTCTCCTTTTACCCTTTGTAAAAATTCAAAAATTTGGTCTACAAGAACATGCGAGTGTAAAAAATGAAGATTTTGAATTTTCTCAAATCCACTTCAAACCTGAACTGGTCCTTGAAAAATAGTGAGTTTGAAAATTTTGTGAAAAATTGGGAAATTGCTGCTGAACTTTGAAGCCCTCTGGTGTCTTCCAAAAGTAAAAACTCGTCAATTTTATGATGCAATCATAAAGTAGACATATTGTATATGTGAATTAAAAAAAAATTATTTGGAATATCCATTTTCCTTACAAGCAGAGAGCTTCAACGTTAGAAAAATTAAAAATTTAAAATTTTTTCATCAAATTTGGGGATTTTTCACCAAGAAAGGATGTAAGTTACCACAAAAATGTACCACTATGTTAAAGTAGAATATGTCACGAAAAAAACTTTCTCAGAATCACAATGATAAGTTAAAGCATTCCAGAGTTATTAATGTTTAAAGTGACAGTGGTCAGATTTGCAAAAAAAGGGCTTTGTCCTAGAGGTGAAAATCGGCTGCGTCCTTGACTCCTTAAGGACTGAGCCCTTTTTCACCTTAAGGACTCGGCCATTTTTTGCAATTCTGACCACTGTCACTTTAAACATTAATAACTCTGGAATGCTTTTAGTTATCATTGTGATTCTGAGATAGTTTTTTCGTGACATATTCTACTTTAACATAGTGGTAAATTTTTGTGGTAACCCCACTGGGCGATATGCCGCGATGCCTGCTGAACGATTTCAGTAGGCATCGGGCACCGGCTCCCCTGAAGCTAGCGGCGGGGGGCCGGGATTTGACAGGACGTACTCAAGCGTCCTGAGTCCTTAATGACTCGGAAAAGGGGCCAACTGAGTACGCCCTTAAGGGGTTAAGGTAAGGGTGCCAATAATTTTGTCCATCCCATTTTTGTACTTTGGTGTGACATTATTTCCAATTTGCTTTTTTTCCTCCTTTTTTTGGTTTAGTTCCAATACATACAAAGGGAATAAACATGTGTATAGCAAAACATGTGTTAGTGCAATCCTTTTCTGTGATAAATACTTCAATTTCTTGAAAAATGTCAGGGGTGCCAACATGTACGGCCATGACTATGTCAGTGGTTACCTTGAATTAAAAAAAGTTGAACTAACTTTATGTTGCATTTTCTTTCTTTTATAAACCCCCTGATATGCAGTTTACAACCTGCTCCCAGTTTCAGCCATTTCTAAGGTGGTCATGTCTCTTCTGGTAATACAAGCAAGATATGAGACCTGATACTCCAGGAGGCTGCTGTCTTCAGTATGAACCCAGCTTAACTCCTGTACGGATTCTCCTTGTATAGCACAGGGGGGATCTCTTTTCTACTGTGCTGGCATAACCTGATGCAGAAGAGTGCGTGATTCCACTCTCCCCCAGCAGAGTCTACCATGGGTGTTCTGTAACGAGAGAAACACCTAGTAGTCACTCTTGTAGATTCCATTTATTGGTTTTATAATTACTAACATTAGTCATCAGTCATGGGTGCTATGTAGGCTGCTCAGGCATTACTGACTTTAAAGAAGCAGATAATACCACTGTGCAGGAATCAAGCCGTAAATCATGGGCATTGCTAGCACTGTGCTTTTGCCCCTTAGGACACAGATTTAGTGGAATACTATGGCACCCTTCTCCCACAAAGTATAAGTAACACTAGCAGCAGATGGATTACAGCATCCTTTAACACACAAGGCATCAGGGAGAATGAATCAAGAAGTTGACAAGTGGACAGCCTGGGCAGGTATAGTTTGTTATAAGTAGTGATCTGTTCCCCCCTAGTTACTGTTTAGATACAATGTGCCTTGTTTCGTTACTGTGCCAGTCTAATAGAGATTATGGGCACAATGACCAATAAAGAGCCATAATGGTGTTGCTCCCTGCCTGGCTCCTCATCCACAGTTGCAGCTCTCACTGGCTGGGTCTTGGGGGTATCATTGCTGGCCTTAACACAGGGGCCAGGTCACTACTGTGAATAATAATACATAAATCTGTAACTTCCCACATGACTGTACAATATAGTCTTCTAATATTTTAGTGTATCTAGTCATCCTCCATTATATCCCATGATATACTATAGTCTTCTAATCCTCCATAATATTACAATGCTACAACTGTGTACATCTTGGCTGCTTCATGTTCTCAACTTGGCATAAATAAGGCCAGTCACAAGTGACTGATCTCCTTTGCTGGATAAAAAGAGGACAAAACAGACGATGGCTGCTGCTCAGATCACTTTTGCCCTCATGATCAGTATCAGCTTTTTACTAGCATGTTCAGTCTAATGGTTACTTTGGTTACCGCTAAACTGTGGCAATGTTACCTCAGTGGAGGCCTTTATTTTACTATGTGGCCTACCTACTTTAGTGCTCCCTATCTTGTGTTTTGCACATATCCCTAGTTCTGTCCCTTGAGGAAGTCCATGTCCATATCCCTAGAAGTAATCGGCATATGTACAGAAACACATTGGAATGGGGATCTCATTGTGCTTATTATATATATTTTGTGTATTCTTCATGTTTTATATACTTGACTACTAGAGCACTACTGTATATCCACCAGCTTTAGATTCATACTTAGTAGCATTTAGTATAATCAGTCGGCAGGCTGATGACTGATTTTTAACCTTTTGTCGTTTGGTTGATTTGGCTTTTGGGTTGGGATTTACTTTGTTATGTACGTGGTGAGTTTTAATATATTAAAATAATTAAAAGTTATGTTTTTGATGGCACCTTGGGTATTTTTTGCCATTTTTTAAATTTATTAGAATTTTTTTACTTTATAGCATTTTTGCGAGAGTTGCGCTTATCCGGTTTACATGTGTCCCTCTTTACTATATGCAACGGTTGTTCTATTCACATCTGGATTTGATGTTCTATTCTTCTCTGTAGATCCTCTCAGGATCTGTCAGGTTTAATGGGGACCTTCAGTAGACAGCCATTTTCAAGTCTCTCCAGAGATGTTTCATTGGGCTCAAGTAAGGGATCTGGCTGGGCCACTGAAGGAAACTCACAAAGTTGTCCTTAAAGCGCAACTGTCATGAGATTTTAGCCCTCCTGACTACTACAATGTTGTTACAGATGTCTATAACATGAGTGTTCTTTTATAACTTATAAAATACATTTATCCAGCGGTCTGGCACAGTTGGATAGGCGTGGCTTGGTGCTCGCAAAGCCCCACCGTTGCCATGCCTATCCTCTACTTTCAGCGCTGGGATCGCTGTGTAGTATGAAACAGCGCATCCACAGCGCATGCGCCCCTACTGACGTGCGCGCGCCACCACCCTGCATTAACAGAGCGAGCGCTCGCTCACGCTGCCTATGCGCTCATTGTGCAGGCGCAGTACTAGAGGAAGGGAGGGGTGCCTGCACGGTGTCTAACTACACAGCAATCCCAGCGCTGAAAGGAGAGGATAGGCATGGCGGTGGAGGGGCTTTGCTAACCCCAAGCCACTCCTATCCGACTGTGCCAGACCGCTGGATAAATGTATTTTATAAGTTATAAAAGAAGGAGGAAAACCCATAAAGGTATGGTTACACTCACGTTATGGAAATCTGTAACAACATTGTAGTAGTCTGGGGGGCTAAAAACTCATGACAGTTGCTTTTTAAGCCACTCCTGTGTTTTCTTGGCTGAGTATTTGGGGTTATTGCCTTGTTGGAAGGTGAACTTTTGGCCCAGTCTGATATCCAGAGCACTCTGGATAAGGTTTTTATAAAAAAAATATATATTTGTAAATTGCTCCATTCAGCTTTTCCTCAACCCTGACCAGTCTTCCCTGTCCCAGAAACTAAAAATCATTCCCACAGCATGATGCGGCTGCCACAACCATGCTTTACTGTAGGGATTATATTGGGCAGATGATGTGCAGTGCCTGCTTCCTCCAGACACAAAGTTTGGAGTTGAGGCCAACTTTCAAAAAAATTGTATACTCTGCGCCTTCCACAAATACCAAAGGTCATATAGAACTCCACAAAAACCTTTGGTCCATTTTAATCACTATGCTCTTTATTTCAATTGCTATAGAAATATTTTAAGTACATCTAGTTCCAGACATGGCAGATGAGTTCCATAATATATTATTTGATCTTACATTAAACACATATGTACTTCTACATTGCTCACAAAATGTAATGCTTTTTGTGGAGCAGTAATTGAAGATGACGACACAATGTAGCTAGAACATTGGAATCTCTTTAACTTGGCGAATTAGAGTTTCTGTCACTACATATAAGCGGAGATTGAATGAAAATGTCAGCTATTTAGATAGTGACAACAATACAGCATTTCTCTGAAGTAATTAGCAAGGATAGCCATTATTTATTCAAACTAGTGGCAGACTTCGCAGTAGTCTCAACACTGTTTGCCAACTTGGCCGGGCAGCAACAAATATGAAAAAAAAAAAATTTCTTCAGACTGAACAAGTACACAATTTAAAGACAGAAGCATCACAGCCTTTATCGGATCACAGCCTTTATCGGATTACAAATCATAGTATGGAAACATTTATCAAGGCGATTCGTCAGTATTTGTGTTGATTTAGATCTGTGTCTTTACTATTTACTTTTAATAGGATAACATTTCCAGTCTTGCAAAGTAAAGAAGTTATAATTTTAATAGATTCCACACTTTAGAATTTCAGCCCTTTGGACATTACTTGAAAGAACACCAGAGGGCAATAACTGCAAGAGAATCATTACTCCTCAAACACCATTCCATTTCTTACTAAGTGTTGTGACTTGATGAAATATTGCAAGAATAGACCAGTCTTAGACTATAGTATTCTAGCATTCTTGGAATTCTGCAGACATATTCACAAAGGCATCTTAGAATTGTTTTTACATTAGAAGTCAAACATTTTAAAGGTAAATGTCCAATCATATAAACACACTATTAATATAGTGATTACGGAAGAAAATTTACAAACCAGATTCATTTCAGAAATGAAACGTTGGAATCTTTAGGTATACACTATGGGGTATATGTCACATAGGGGTGGGAATAGGTTAAGCCCATCTCCAACTCAGAATATGTACCAATAAACAAGTTATGCACTACAACTATGGATACATTTGTAATCTGTTAGGTGATTAATGCTGCCCTACTGGGGAATAGCATGTAATAGAAAGTGATTTTCCCACAGCAGCCAATCACAGCTCAGCTAACGAGCTGTGGTAAAGTGAAAGCTGAGCTGTGATTGGTTGCTGTGGGAAAATCACAATTTTTTTCTCTCACACAGTTTGATAAATCTGGGCCATAGAGTTAACCCTGAATTTTAGGAGAGAAACATAGGCCCACATAGGTTCATTGACAAACTTCATTAAACACTCCAATAAAGAGAAAGCCTATGAGGGACAAATGCTGCACATTAAAACTGATGTACTAGTGGCAAAATTGTGCAACCACTGGCCACTACATGTGCCAGCAGCAGAGAAACCAAGATGGAACATAGAAAGGGACAGGTGGGCCAAGAGAGTGTTCTGAACAGAAGAAAGCCTGAACTGTGCACATGCAAGCTGAGCCTGTCTGCATCCTCCAGAGGGTCGACGCTGTTCCTGTCTGAAAGGTAAAATAAAGGCTTCCCTCTTCTCTGTGACCACCCATTACGGTCTGGGCAACTGTTCTCTTGCAAATATTTTTGTTTTTTATTATGTACACAGTGCTGCCTTCTGAATGTAATCCCCCCTTTTTTTAATCATCATGATTATGAGCAGCTCACTTCTTCAGTAAATAAAATAGACACCAAAAATGCATGTTAAATTTAAAAAAAGGGCATTGATACATGCATTTTAAAAACACCAGAGAAGAAAGAGCCCTTCCCCGATACAAAAGAGAACTAATGCTCTTATTTATATGAAAAAACTAAACAATAAACAGAACAACTTCCTACGCTATCGGTATGGGATATTAAATATGTAGTTTCAGCCAAACCAATATAGATGAATCATCATACAACTGAGTAACCGTAACACAGTAAATGCACCTACAATTTCTGCTCCACAGGAGGTTTCTGTTCTCCCTTGCATCATTGTATACTGTGCACTTTTGATCATTCTCTTCGTTTTATAGCTATGCATCTCGGCAATTATTATGGGAACATATTTGTGACAAATGTTAAAATGCTTATTTTCAGATGTTTTGAACTTTATGTATACCTTCGCGCATTTAAATACCTCTACCAACAGACTGAAATTTTAAGTGACTACAACGCAGGCTGTAAATCAGCTCCACAGGCCAATTGAGGAGCCACCTTATTGCACTGTACTATTACGTCAGCCAGCTTGGCTGTAGCACATGGGCTGCGGTTTTACTTTCCCAAACCTACACAACTTAGTAAGGCAAGTTTAGTTTGTGTACAGGAAAGCTCTAGAGTATTTTAAAGTAGAACCAGAGCAGACGAAGAAGAATACAGAAACAGGGGGCTTCATAATTATTTTTAAGGCAGAAAACTTCCCTTATTACAGTTATAAACAATGGTAAACCACCACTGAGAGTTTTGAAACTTTAATTCTAAAGTATCCTCATAAACCAAGGCAAAAGTGACATTAGGTGTATATTGTTACATTTTGAAGAACTTTACATAGGCGGTGGTTGCATGGCCTTGTGTGGCCAGGGCAGAATCATTTTCTCAACTCTGGCATGTAGGGCAGCTGTAGAGATTGCTTGCTCTGCCAGAAGGGCTCAGACTGATAAAATCACTGTGAAATGGCACTGAACAGCAAGCCTAGAGAGAGAGAGTACACTCCACATGGTCTTCTGCCCATTCCTGGACAAATATCTGCTTAGGAGCAAGCAGAAAATGAAGGTATGTCTGGAAAAACCTGTAGGTGCTTCACGTACAGCAACAAAGATGGCACATGCTACCTCTGCAGTGGTCCCTCAGACAAAACAATCACTTTCCTAGAAAAGGTTGCCTATGGAGATGGCACCAGATTGGAGCTAACAGGATTCACTGGGCAGACTCCAGACTGAAATCCAACTTCATGCCACTAAGAAGAACTGGAACAGAGAGTGACGCTATAAGATGATGAAAATTAGACACTTCACAATGGAAGAATACCGTAGCTGAGAGAACGAATATAAGGTTTGGAGAACAGCTCTTGCTTTAGTCTTTTACACTTGGTGGGACTTTCAGAGTCTGTTAACTCTTTTGAATCACAAGACTTTTTTCTTGTTTGTCAGTGTTACATTTCAGTAGCCTAAGTGTCTATTTAACTGTGTGGAGGCATATTCTTTTGCAGGATAAAATAAATTTTCCCGTGGCACCATATTGGTGTGGATTTTATATTTTGCTGTTTACCATGCCGTAAAAAACAAACAAAAACTGTATTCTATAGACGAGTACGCATACAGCAATACACACAAAAATATATGAACTTTATTCTAAAGGTAATCCCAATTGCAGCAGTATCAAATACACTGCTCAAAAAAATAAAGGGAACACAAACAACACAATGTAACTCCAAGTCAATCACACTCAGGAAGCAACACTGATGGGCAATCAATTTCACATAACAGGTGGAAATTATAGGCAATTAGCAATATACTTTCTAATAAAGGAGTGGTTCTTCAGGTGGTGACCACAGACCACTTCTCAGTTTCTATGCTTTCTGGCTGATGTTTTGGTCACTTTTGAATGCTGGCGGTGCTTTCACTCTAGTGGTAGCATGAGACGGATTCTACAACCCACACAAGTGGCTAAGGTAGTGCAGCTCATCCAGGATGGTACATCAATGCGAGCTGTTGCAAGAAGGTTTGCTGTGTCTGTCAGCGTAGTGTCCAGAGCATGGAGGCGCTACCAGGAGACAGGCCAGTACATCAGGAGACGTGGAGGAGGCATAAGAGGGCAACAACCCACCAGTAGGACCGCTACCTTCAGCTTTGTGCAAGGTGCAGGAAGAGCAGTGAAAGAGCCCTGCAAAATGACCTCCAGCAGGCCACAAATGTGCATGTGTCTACTCAAACGGTCAGAAACAGATTTCATGAAGGTGGTATGAGGGCCTGACTTCCACAGGTGGGGGTTGTGCTTACAGCCCAACACCGTGCAGGACGTTTGGCATTTGCCAGAGAACACCAAGATTGGCAAATTCGCCACTGGCACCCTGTGCTCTTCACAGATGAAAGCAGGTTCACACTGAGCACATATGACAGTCGTAACAGAGTCTGGAGATGCCGTGGAAAAAGTTCTTCTGCCTGCAACATCCTCCAGCATAACCGGTTTGGCTGTGGGTCAGTAATAGTGTGGGGTGTTATTTCTTTGGGGGGCCGCACAGTTCTCCATGTGCTTGCCCCGAGGTAGCCTCACTGCCATTAGGTACCGAGATGAGATCCTCAGACCCCTTGTGAGACCATATGCTGGTGCAGTTGGCCCTGGGTTCCATCTTATGCAAGACAATGCTAGACCTCATGTGGCTGGAGTGTGTCAGCAGTTCCTGCAAGAGGAAGGCATTGATGCTGTGGACTGGCCTGTCCGTTCCCCACACCTGAATTTTATTGAGCATATCATGTCTCGCTCCATCCACCACAGACTTTCCAGGAGTTGGTGGATGCTTTGGTCCAGGTCTGGGAGGACATTCCTCAGGAGGCCATTTGATACCTCATCAGGAGCATGCCCAGGCGTTCTAAGGAGGTCATACGGGCACGTGGAGGCCACACACACACTACTGAGCCTCATTTTGACTTGTTTTAAGGACATTACATCAGAGTCGGATCAGCCTGTAGTGTGGTTTTCCATTTTGATTTTGAGTGTGACTCCATATCCAGACCTCCATAGGTTGATAAATTTGATTTCCATTGATAATTTGAGTGTAATTTTGTTGTCAGCACATTCAACTATGTAAAGACGAAAGTATCGTTTCATATGATTAGTTAATTCATTCATATCTAGGATGTTTTATCTTAGTGTTCCCTTTATTTTATTGAGCAGTGTATGAATTATTAATGGTGCATTGTGTGAGGCCAGAATGTGCGACCAACAACAAGCTCAAAACCTCCATCATTACTCACAAAAGTTTATACTGAAGTTTCTTGAGTTTAACTGTAAAACCTACATTCAAAAGCCAGAGCTTTCCAACTTTTCATGTTGGTGACACCCTTTTTAGACATGCTAAGTTTCATCTCCTGTGCCATTTGATTCCCCCCTTAATCCTCACATGCCACTTCATTCCTCCACCTTGAATTCTCTGTGTCATTATATTACCTCCCTTAATCAGTCCCTGTGCAACACTGACCCTCCCAAGTGACATTTCAATCCTCCCCTTTATCATCCTCTTTGCCACATATACCCCCTGAACTTCCCTGTGCCATTTCATTACCCCTTTATCCCCCCTGTGCCATTCTAATTCACCTCTTTATCACCATCTGTGCCACATCACTTCCCCTTTTCCCCCTCTGATCCCCAGCTGTGCCACTGCATTTTTCACCTGGCTTGTGTCCACCAGTGTGCTTCAACAGGCTCATGTGCTGAGGCTCAGTGGTTCTGATGAGTGACATCTTCCCACTTCACGGTGCGACGTCAGGTGCATCACTGGTCAGTCCCAGCATCCACCACTGCTCACTGATTTAAAGTAGCCGCAGCCCATGCTGCTGAACTTAAACAGGAAGCACTTTAAAATCAGTGAGCAGCAAAGGCTGCTGCTGTGGGACTAGGCAGTCCTGCGACACACCTAAGGATTGCCATCTGTGTTGCGGCACCCAGTTTGGAAAGCCCTGTTCTAAGGGCATATGATAATAGGACTCAATGTTAGCAGCAACAAACTTCTTCTATTTGAAAATTTCTCATCAGAAGTAACCAGAAGAAGTGTCTTCATTTAAAGAGGTATTCCGGGAAAAAACATTTTATCTTGATCATTACCAGTTGGTTGTCGCAGACTCCCTACCGAAATTACCTCAGCTTCCCTTGGTAAACTAAATATATTTTGGGCTCCTCTGTCAGAACACTTGACCATGAAAGGTGGGGATTGGAGTCACCAACGATCTTTAGAAAGTGATAAGCATTGTTAAAGGGGTATTCCAGGCAAAAACAAAGGATAGGGGATAAGATGTTTGATCGCGGGGGGCCGCCGTTGGGACCCCCTGCAATCTCCCTGCAGCACCCGCATTCTTTCACGGCCATCACGCCCCCTCCCATTGACATGAATGGAGGAGGCGTGGCGTGGCGTCATGTCCTCAGTCCCGGAAACCTGGAGGTGTTGCAGGGAGATCATGGGGGGGGCCCAGCGGCAGCCTCCCACGATCAGACATCTTATTCCCTATCCTTTGGACAGGGGATAAAATGTTTTTGGCCGGAATACCCCTTTAACAATGCTTATCACTTTATAAAGATCATTGTTGACTCCAATCCCCAGCTTTCATGGTCAAGTGTTCAGACAGAGGAGCCCAAATATCTTTAATTTACCAAGGGAAGCTGAGGAAATTTTGGTAGGAAGTCTGCGACAACCAACTACTAATGATCACACTATTCCCTACAAATTAGCTTGGATAAGGATGAAGAGCGCAAACAGACATCCTCCCCCCTCACCATGATAGTCTCTTCCCTGAAAGATACACCTAATACAGCAGAGTCCCCAGAGACTCTGCAATGGTGCAAACTGCAGGACTAATAATCGATAAGTAAAGATCTATAACCCAACATCAAACTGAGACAACAAATTTTCAAACCATATGAAAAAGAAAGCATTCTGCCTGTGGACATGCAACAATATTCATACTAGAAAGACTTATTTGTCCTTGTATTTATCTGACCTCACTGACATTTACAAAGAAGGCAAATATGGCAGTATTGCCCAATGTAGGCTCCCAATCCTTATTCACTCATACTTAAAATTTGGCACCCAGGACTATGCAGAATATTGAAACTTTATTAATAATCGATTTAAAAAGAAACAAATAAAGTTTTAGTCCTAACTGGACCGTCCTCCGACAAATCCGGACTTCTGCAGAGGATAATGTGAAGATGTGAATCGTGGTGACCTATGCTAGGTGTAACGTAGGTAACAGGACACTCCATAGAGACAATAGGTCACCTTACCTACCTTACACGGGAACTGGACAGTTCACATCTTCTTTATAAGTCCTTTTTTTCTGATTATATGGATTGCAAATAAAGTTCACATATCTCACTAACATTTATAACAGTATTCCTTACAGGGAGGCCATTGATCATGAAAAGAACAAAATGGACTCTCAAAGCCCTTATCTGCTATTATGCTCTTTAAATTAGAGCTGGGCGGTATGACCAAATATGTGCATCACGGTATTTTTTTTTTTTTTACTTACGGCGGTTCCACGGTATATAATGGTATTTTCACCCCCCCAAATCATGTGACCCGCCAGCGCTGTTCTGCTCCCCCCAATTAATGATCAGCCCAGCGGGGTACTACTCACAGATGTCACCTTCAACCGGCGTTTCAGTCCCCAGCGTAAGGCCCCGACGTAGGTGAGTTTAAAGTTTATTTTCTTTATGTTTTGCAGCCCTGGGAATAGGGATACAGCGTACAGCAGTGGTCTCCAACCTGCGGACCTCCAGCTGTTGCAAAACTACAACTCCCAGCATGCCCGGACAGCCGTTGGCTGTCCGAGCATGCTGAGAGTCGTAGTTTTGCAGCATCTGGAGGTCTGCAGGTTGGAGACCACTGGCGTAGAATATAGAGTTCCAGCGCCCGGCGGCCCCCAACAAAGAGGAGGAGAGGTGACATCTGTGAGTAGTACCCCGCTGGGCTGATCATTAAAGGGGGGGGGGGCGGCAGAACAACGCTGGCGGGTCACATAGGATTAGTTCCCCGATGTGGGGACAGCGCTGCGCTAGGCTGATAATTCATTCCCGAGGGGGAGGGGCCCAAGCGGTATTGCGGTATGGGGGAAAATTCATATCGTGCAGCCCAAAAAAGTCGGTATTCGGTATGAACCGGTATACCGCCCAGCCCTACTTTAAATGACAACAAATCTTAGATTATGGGCTCTATCTTGCACAGGAGAATTACCAGAAATTACCCATTAGCAGCCTAGATGGAGAGGACCCCTATTCTGCCAAAAACAATCTACATTTCTATATGCTATAGAATTAATCTGAGTCAACCATAAAATTATCCTAAAAAAGTTATGATAAAAAAAATGATGATGACATTTTTCGCATGTTGTCTTCCCCAAAAAGTTATTAAATGGACACTTTCAGATCCAAAAACATTTTATTGTTACAGATGAAAATTAAAGACCTTTTGTAATACGGCTGTTTAAAATTTTTTGTTTATTCAAAGGGGTACTCCACTGGAAAACATTTTGACATCAACTGGTGCCAGAAAGTTAAATAGATTTGTAAATTACTTCTATTTAAAAATCTAAATCCTTCTAGTACTTATCAGCTGCTATATGCTCCACAGGAAGTTCTTTTCTTTTTTAATTTCCTTTCTGTCTGACCACAGTGCTCTCTGCTGACATCTCTGTACATGTCAGGGACTGTCTAGAGTAGGAACAAATCCTCACAGCAAACCTCTTCTGCTCCAGACAGTTCCTAAAATGCACAGAGGTGTCAGCAGAGAGCACTGTGGTCATACAAAGGAAATTCAAAAAGAAAATAACTTCCTTTGGAGCATACAGCAGCTGATAAGTACTGGAAGGATTAAGGATTGTTTTGAAATAGAAGTAATTTACAAATCTGTTTAACTTTCTGGCACCAGAAAATTGTTTCCAGGGGAGTACCCCTTTAATAAAAGAAAATGGCTCCTGAAAATCCCACCATTAGGGGTCCCCATACCTACTGGGACACTAACCAGTCCTACAGCAGCATCAGGCTTGTCCATTAGACATGGACAAGAAAGGCAAGAGAGGACTCATGGACAAGAAAGGCAAGAATGGACTCATGGACAAGTCTGAATAAGCAGACACACCAATCACCTCCTACCCCCAGAGAACGGCACCCAGAGAAGAAAGAAGAGGAGAACAGGAACTGTATATTATAAAAGTGCACATATTATGTGGATTCGTGCCATTCCACACATCCTAAAAATCAGGGCCGCTTGAGCTGAGGACCTGTGTGTCAATCACATAGTCACATAGTCCCAGCTGTCACTTACAGGGGATCGGCGTGGCAGAGGCGGGGCAATGCTAATCACCGGTCACGCCTATCTGACTGTTGCTGACTGCACAATAAAACTATTCTCTGGCTGATAAAGTGTGAAAAAGAGCAGCCAAAAGGTATGGCTGAATTGCAATTGTTATCATCTATACTATCATATTAGTCTGGGGGTACAATATCCATGATAATTGCGCTTTAAAAATTGTCAATGTAGTTTGGTTAATTGTAATGCCCACATTAATCCCACTTACTGAGTGGCAGCACATACAATTCACTTCTGGTCAGTCCACAGCATTTTAAAAGTTATGTTATGAAAATAACTTATTTAAACCACATTTTTATGTTAACCCCTTAAGGACTCAGCCCATTTGGACCTTAAGGACTAAGACAATTTAATTTTTAAGTTTTCGTTTTTTTCCTTCAAGAAATTATAACTCTTTTATATTTTCATCCACAGACTAGTATGAGGGCTTGTTTTTTGTGCGACCAGTTGTCCGTTGTAACGCCATCACACACTTTACCATAAAATTTATGGCGCAAAAAAATACTATTTGTGTGGGGAAATTAAAAAGAAAACCGCAATTTAGCAAATTTTGGAAGGTTTTGCTTTCACGCCGTACAATTTATGGTAAAAATGACATGTGTTTTTTTATTCTCTGGGTCTATACGATTAAAATGATACCCATGATTATACACTCTTCTATTACTGTTGCGCTTAAAAAAAAAAAATCGCAAACTTTTTAACCAAATTAGTACGTTTAAAATCCCCCTATTTTGAAGACCTATAACTTTGTAATTTTTCCGTATAAGCGGTGGTATGAGGGCTCATTTTTTGCACCGTGCTCTGCACTTTTTATTAATACCATATTTGCTTATACAAAACTTTTATTACATTTTTTATAAATTTTTTGGGGAATAAAATGTTATAAAAAGAAAGCAGCTATTTTGGACTTTTTTTTTACGTTCACGCCGTTCACCGTACGGGATCATTTCCATTTTATTTTAATAGTTCGGATATTTACGCACGCGGCGATACCAAATATGTATATAAAATAATTTTTTTACACTTTTTGGGGGTAAAATAGGGAAAATTTATGTTTTTATTGGGGGAGGGGGTTTTTCACATTTTTTTTTACTTTATTTTTTTTTACTTTTATTTTTACACTCTTATAGTCCCCATAGGGGACTATTTGTAGCAACCATTCGATTGCTAATCCTGTTCAGTGCTATGTATAGGACATAGCCCTGATCAGGGTTATCGGTCATCTTCTGCTCTAGTCTGCGGGAAGGCAGATCAGAGCAGAAGACTCCCGGAAGGCAGCGGAGCCAGGTGAGGGGACCTCCGGCTGCCGTGTAGGATGATCGGATCACTGCGGCAGCGCTGCGGGCGATCTGTTCATCCTGTTAAGTGACCGCGATGCTGCAGATGCCGTGATCTGTATTGATCACGGCATCTAAGGGGTTAATGGCGGACATCCGCAAGATCTCGGGTGTCCGCCATTACCGGCTGGTCCCTGGCTGCGATTCACAGCCGGGACCTGCCACGCATGATGACGGCATCGCTCCGATGCCCGCGGTTATGCTTAGGAAGTAAATGTACGTCCTGGTGCGTTAAGTACCACATCACCAGGACGTACATTTACGTAATGCGTCGTTAAGGGGTTAAACATATTTTTAAAGAATTTTTGGTGAGGTTTATATTAACTTTCCATTTTACCATCTACATTTTAAAATAATCCTGAAATCTTGATGTATCCATTCTGGTCACTATCTATAACTATGCTGAAACTTCCTGTTCTGTACAGATCACTTCCCAGCAGTGTTCTTATCAACCAAGTGTATAGATGGTACAGAGGTCCACGCAACAGCGGTTGCTCACAACTCAGCATCTGCTTCCTTTCAGAATGACCATTGCAAAGTTTACTGAGCATGTCTAGATGCTCAGTAAAGATGCTCCATTCCCATTTGTATCAAAGCGCCCCCATAAAAAAAAATTAATAATAATTTGGTGTTACATTTAATTTTACATACAAAAACCAACACATATTCCCCCTAAAAGCAGTGCAATACTATAGACTCTAGATCTAATGAAACATACATTTAATACTTAAGCACTAAGTAAAGCAGAACCATACTTAAGGTCACAGAGCTCATTATAGAGTATGCTTTATGTGTAATTCCCACCTTTTAATGTCCTTCAGCCCTGAATGAAGATCATCAAGTGTAAACACATGAACTGTTAACTACCAAGTTGTACAACGCAAATCTCTTACTTATTAAATATGAAAATCTAAGTCCCTGTGCCAAGCCACTCTGTTTCTGTCCTTGATCTATTTCAAAACGTTAATGGCACAGGACTGTGACTAATGATAATTTCTTCCTATGCGGAAATGTAAGACAATGTTACAGAATAAGATCTGAGGGCTCACCAGAAGAGAAATCTTTACCTGGATGGATCAGAGAACAAAAATTCATATAATAGTTTAAAGTGGACCTGTCAGCAGGTTTTTAGGGTATAAAGTAAGGGCATGGCTGTATAGGGCTTGGGATCCTGAATCCGTACATACCTCTTATTAGTTAACTGGTTCCTACAGTGCCGATATCAGAGCTTTAAAAGACTTGAAAATTAGGCTTTGGAGTCCAGTGGGTATTCCAGCCAAGCATAGTTCAAACCCTTCCCCAGTTAGTCACTCCCCTCTGTGTGCTGGACAGACTTAAAGGTAGGAAGACAATGTAAAAGAGCAGCAGGAAACGCTAGCAGAATGCTTGGATGTATAGGGAGAGGTATAAGCAGTAGAAAGAGAGAAGTGCTCATGCCGCTGTACAGAACACTGGTGAGACCTCATTTGGAGTATTCTGCGCAGTACTGGAGGCCGTATCTCCAGAAGGATATAGATACTCTAGAGAGAGTTCAAAGAAGAGCTACTAAACTAGTACATGGATTGCAGGATAAAACTTACCAGGAAAGGTTAAAGGACCTTAACATTTATAGCTTGGAAGAAAGAAGAGACAGAGGGGATATGATAGAGACTTTTAAATACATAAAGGGAATCAACACGGTAAAGGAGGAGAGCATATTTAAAAGAAGAAAAACTACCACAAGAGGACAGTTTTAAATTAGAGGGGAAAAGGTTTCTACAGTAATATCAGGAAGTATTACTTTACTGAGAGAGTAGTGGATGCATGGAATAGCCTTCCTGCAGAAGTGGTCGCTGAAAATACAGTGGAGGAGTTTAAACATGCATGGGATAAGCATAAGTCTATCCTTCATATAAGATAGGGCCAGGGACTATTCATAGTATTCTGATTATTGGTCAGACTAGATGGGCCAAATGGTTCTTATCTGCCGACACATATTGTTTCTATATTTCTACCTCCTCTACGCCCCTGATTGACAAATGTGACGGTGGTGAAGAAGCCAGAATTTGCTGGGCTCTAGCAGCCAAGAGGAACGTTAAGTTAGTTAAGTCACTTAACTAATGTGAGGTATATAAGGATTCATGGTCCAAAGCTGTTTAGCCATGCCCTTACTTTTAAAAACTTACTGACTGGTCTGCTTTAAAAGTTAATTTTAAAAACACAAGGTAATTTATTAATCTAAGAGATTTCGCAGAACCTCTGTTCGGTATTGTCCCAGTGGCAAAGAAAATGGCTGCAAATGTTATTGTACAGTTCTATATCTGTGGTAAAGTTAGTTACTCATTCTAGTTACTGCACAGGCATGCTTTCTTCAGACTCTGAGATAAAACCAGCTAATAACCATAACACCAGCTAATAGCACTAGTGGAGTCTCTATATGATTTGCTAATAAATAGAAAAGGGTGATGACATGCACCTCTGAGGAGATAGCTTTCCCCCATAACTACTTGTCGCAGCTGCCAGGTCCACCTGATCACAATGTACTATTCGGGTACCACTTTCCTAGAAAATAGTAATAAAGGAATATTTCTTTTATTTACATTTTTTCCAGTACCCATTAAAATCAGAAAGGTCACACCACTGTATTTTTAAGATACCGCTACTCTATCTATGGAAGAAGGCAGAGCAGAGTTGCTGACACCATTGGACAGCTGTACCTTTACCTGTCATGGAGCTGGTGGGTGCCAAATTATAAAAGTGCCTTTTATGTTTCTTAGCCAAGTGTCAAGCAGGTGGGCTTAGCTGCTCAAGTGTCACAGCCTGGATGGCCCCTTTCGCTGCATCTCCCTATCCCTTCTTTATTGAAAGTGATCCCTGTGTCAGAGAGGGGCAGGGAAGTGATGGTGTGGGAGAAAGCATGCCAGTCTGATGCACTTGAGCAGGTCAGCCCGCTTCCATGACACTTGGCTGAGAAATAAACAGGACATTTGGCAACCACCATCAGCTCCAGGAAATGTACAGTTTCCCGACAGCTATCTAATGGTGCCTGTAGCTCTTAGTAGCAAATACAGCTGACAGATTCCCTTTAACATGTATGGGGATGTCTCAATTCTCTTGTGTCTGATTTCAACATACGCAATTATTTTAAATAGTGAGAGGGAATAAACTGTAAGGGGTTATCCCACTACAGCAGACATGTTTGCATGTTTACAGGGAACTCAGGAGAAATAGTTCTTGGCTGAATGAGCCTTTGGGTGATAACCATCTAATGTGACACCCGTACATACAGAGCTAACAATGTACTTCAAATGAACTATTTACAAGATGAACATGATAGGTGTGGTGCAGAGAGCGGAAGATCTATATGTTTAGCCTAACATTTGTCCATCATGTTTAGGTCTTACTTAGTAATGTCCTTGGCCACTTTGCAAAATATTCACTCAATGTAAGGTGAGTGAGGTGGTAAAGATGAACAGAACAATATATTGTTCCATTTAGAAAAACAAAACACAAAGCTATAACCACATGACAGAAAGAGTAAGTGTTTGAGAAACAATAAAAAGTGATTTAGTGGCATTAATAAAAGACTGCAAGATCTAGCATGTTGCCATTAAAGTAATTAATAGGTCATAAAACCGGTGAAATGAAAAGTGAAGAGCAAATTAGTTACAGCAGCTTTCTGGCTTTATCTTGACCTTAACTGCAGCAGATGCCTGGATGTTTCTATGTCATGTAGCAGTGGCCCAGCATCTACAGAACCATGATGATGTCATGATAAAGATGTCAGCACAAGTGAATCTAACATTCTGTAGCTGATTATCTTCTCATCTGCAAAAACAATAAAGGCTCAGAAGAAAAAAAAAAAAAAAAAAGAGGGTATTACCAGGCACAGGGAACTCATTTAGTCCACAGTAAACGTAATTGAAATATTTATTGGCTCTAAAATGTTCTGGGAATTAAAATATGCTGTATTATTCAGACAAGATTTAGAAATTTTAAAGTACTCCAACTCTACAGATGAGGCTGCTGGGGGAACAGAAACCCCCTGGAGTAAGGGAAGAAATGTCAGTGGCCCTTATGAGATGAAACAGTAAGTCTAGTGTGGGTCATTTGTTGTAAGAGTTTACATGGTACAGCTATACAACACCATAACACGTCAACAGCAAAATGATGCTGCATGATAACTACACGAATAGGTTCTTCCAAGGATTAAACAATCTTTGGAAACAAGAAACCAATGTACAGTAGTATCTTTAATATGCCTCAGCTGAGAAGTTTACAAAATGTTGCTGTATGAAACCCATATGGCTAAAAGGTTGTACGAGCAACTGCACATGCCCATGCGGAACAGCAAATGTTTAACCCCTTAAGGACCCAGCCATTTTACACCTTAGGACCCGGCCATTTTTTGCACATCTGACCACTGTCAATTTAAACATTAATAACTCTGGAATGCTTTAAGTTATCATTCTGATTCCGAGATTGTTTTTTCGTGACATATTCTACTTTAACTTAGTGGTAAAAATTTTTGGTAACTTGCATCCTTTCTTGGTGAAAAATCCCAAAATTTGATGAAAAATTTGAAAATTTAGCATTTTTCTAACTTTGAAGCTCTCTGCTTGTAATAAAAATGGATATTCCAAATATTATTTTATTTTATTCACATATACAATATGTCTACTTTATGTTTGCATCATAAAATTGACGAGTTTTTACTTTTGGAAGACACCAGAGGACTTCAAAGTTCAGCAGCAATTTTCCAATTTTTCACAAAATTTCCAAAATCACAATTTTTCAGGGACCAGTTCAGGTTTGATGTGGATTTGAAGGGTCTTCATCTTAGAAATACCCCACAAATGACCCCATTATAAAAACTGCACCCCCCAAAATATTCAAAATGACATTCAGTCCGCGTTTTAACCCTTTAGGTGTTTCACAGGAATAGCAGCAAAGTGAAGGAGAAAATTCACAATCTCCATTTTTTACACTCGCATGTTCTTGTAGACCCAATTTTTGAATTTTTACAAGGGGTAAAAGGAGAAAATGTATACTTCTATTTGTAGCCCAATTTCTCTCGACTAAGCACATACCTCATATGTCTATGTAAAGTGTTCGGCGGGCGCAGTAGAGGGCTCAGAAGGGAAGGAGCGACAAGGGGATTTTGGAGCGTACGTTTTTCTGAAATGGTTTTTGGGGGGCATGTCCCATATAGGAAGCCCCTATGGTGCCAGAACAGCAAAAAATACCCACATGGCATACCATTTTGGAAACTAGACCCCTTGAGGAACGTAACAAGGAATAAAGTGAGCCTTAATACCCCACAGGTCTTTCACGACTTTTGCATATGTAAAAAAAAAATTAAAAAATTTCAATAAAATGTGTGCTTCCCCCCAAATTTCACATTTTTGCAAGGGTTAATAGCAGAAAATAGCCCCCAAAATTTGTAACCCCATCTCTTCTGAGTATGGAGGTACCCCATAAGTTGACATGAAGTGCACTATGGGCGAACTACAATGCTCAGAAGAGAAGGAGTCATATTTGGCTTTTTGAGAGCAAATTTTGCTCGGGGGCATGTCGCATTTAGGAAGCCTAAATGGTGCCAGGACAGCAAAATAACCCCCACATGGCATACCATTTTGGAAACTAGACCCCTTGAGGAACGTAACAAGGGGTACAATGAGCATTTACCCCCCACTGGTGTCTGTCAGATCTTTGGAACAGTGGGCTGTACAAAATTTTTAATTTGCGCAGCCCACTGTTCCAAAGATCTGTCAGACACCAGTGGGGTGTAAATTCTCACTGCACCTCTCATTACATTCCGTGAGGGGTGTAGTTTCCGAAATGGGGTCACATATGGGTTTTTTTTTTTTTTGCGTTTGTCAAAACCGCTGTAACAATCAGCCACCCCTGTGCAAATCACCTCAAATGTACATGGTGCACTCTCCCTTCTGAGCCTTGTTGTGCGCCCCCAGAGCACTTTGCGCCCACATATGGGGTATCTCCGTAGTCGGGAGAAATTGCATTACAAATTTTGGGGGGTGTTTTTCCCTTTTACCTCTTGTCAAAATGAAAAGTATAGGGCAACACCAGCATGTTAGTGTAAAAAAATTTTTTTTTTTACACTAACATGCTGGTGTAGACCCCAATTTCACCTTTTCATAAGGGGTGAAAGGAGAAAAAGCCCCCCAAAATTTGTAAGGCAATTTCTCCCGAGTACGGCGATACCCCATATGTGGCCCTAAACTGTTGCCTTGAAATACGACAGAGCTCCGAAGTGAGAGAGCGCCATGTGCATTTGAGGCCTGAATTAGGGATTTGCATTGGGGTGGACTTAGGGGTATTCTACGCCAGTGATTCCCAAACAGGGTGCCTCCAGCTGTTGCAAAACTCCCAGCATGCTTGGACAGTCAACGGCTGTCCAGCAATACTGGGAGTTGTTGTTTTGCAACAGCTGGAGGCTCCATTTTGAAAACAGTGGCGTACCAGACGTTTTTCATTTTTATTGGGGAGGGGAGGGGGGCTGTGTAGGGGTATGTGTATATGTAGTGTTTTTTACTTTTTATTTTATTTTGTGTTAGTGTAGTGTAGTGTTTTTAGGGTACAGACACACGGGCAGGGGGGGTTACAGCG
Organism: Hyla sarda; assembly: GCF_029499605.1. Classification (NCBI taxonomy): domain Eukaryota; kingdom Metazoa; phylum Chordata; class Amphibia; order Anura; family Hylidae; genus Hyla; species Hyla sarda. The sequence continues at coordinate 168,600,098 of NC_079191.1, forward strand.
ATTTTCCCGCTGCGAGTTTGAGCTGCCGCGCAAAATTTGCTGCATCGCAAACTTGCAGTCTGATACTCACTGTAAGCCCCTGCCCATGTGAAAGTACCCTGTACATTCACAGGGGGGGACCTCCAGCTGTTGCAAAACTACAACTCCCAGCATGCACAGTCTATCAGTGCATGCTGGTAGTTATAGTTTTGCAACAGCTGGAGGCACACGGGTTGGGAAACACTGAGTTAGGAAACAGACAATGTTTCCCAACTAGTGTGCCTCCTGTTGTTGCAAAACCACAACTCCCAAACATTCTCAGGCATGCTGGGAGTAGTAGTTCGGCAACATCTTTAGAGCCAGATGTTGCCGAACTACAACTCCCAGCATGCTTGGAGTTGTAGTTTGCAACATCTGGAGGACTACAGTTTGCAGACCACTAATACAGTGGTTCCCAATCTGTGCCCTTCCAGATGTTGCAAAACTACAACTCCCAGTATGCCAAAACTGTCCAGGCATGCTGGGAGTTGTAGTTCTGCAACATCTGAAGGGCCAGATGTTACAGCACTACAACTCCCAGCATGCCTGGACAGTAAGGGCATGCTGAGAATGTGTAGTTTTGCAACATCTGGAAGGGCACAGTGGTCTCCAAACTGTAGTCCTCCAGATGTTGCAAAACTGCAACTCCCAGCATGCCCAGACGCCAAGGGCTGTCTGGGCATGCTGGGAGTTGTAGTATATAGGGTCCCAATACAGCACTGCATGTCGCTTTACGGCGACGTGCATTGCTGTAAAGGGCCCGACCGCGGCTGAAGATCTACTCACCTGTCGCCGCCGCCGCCATCTTCCCCGCCGGGATCCGGGTCTTCAGGGACGAGGTAAGTACCGGGGCCGGTCCCCTGCACTCCCCCGTCCCCCGCCGCGTCCTCCGGTCTTCCTCCCGTCCTCTCCGGACTTTCAGGGGCCGGGCAGGACGGGAGGAAGTAACCGCCCCCCCTCCTGCGATTGGTCGGTTAACTAACCGACAGATCGCAGGGGATCGGAGGAAGTGGCCGGCTTGCCACCTCGCTCCTAGGCTCCAGCATGGTCCTGGCTGTCTGTGACAGCCGGGATCATGCGAAATTACCGGGCGGTCGGGTCCCAGAGACCCGATCAGCCCGGTGTCGCCGCAGATCGCAAGGGCGATTTCCCTTGCGATTTGCGGCGATCGCCGACATGGGGGGCCTACATGGCCCCCCTCGGCGTTTGCCCTGGATGCCTGCTGAAGGATTTCAGCAGGCATCCGGTTCCGATCTCTGCCCGGCGAGCGGCAGAGACCGGAAAACGCCATGACGTATGCATACGTCATGGGTCCTTAAGACCCAGGGTGTGATGGCGTATGCATACGTCATGGGTCCTGAACAGGTTAAAAAGGTTCTCTTAGACAGCCCTCACTAAGTGGGTTCCCTCCAAGATTAGGCTGCATTCACACCACGTTTTTGCAGTACAGTTCCCGTATACATTTTCTATGGGAAAACCATATGGAACCGTATTGAAAAGCGTATGCTTTGACTCTCCATTGAAAACTGTATGCCAAAAGATGGTTGTATCCGTTTTGTATCCTGTACGGTTTTGTCAGGTTTTTTTTTTCCGTACCCAAAACCGTAGTCTACCACGGTTTTTGGTCCGGGTGAAAAACTGTATTAAACCGTATATGTTTTTTTTAAACATGGGAGTCAACTAGAACTGTACAGAACTGTATGTGCGTACGGTTCCATCCGGTTTTCACCATACGATTTTTGACAGTTTTTTTCTTGGAATTTCAATCAAACAAGTGAAACTTTATTCAAAATGGAGTGAAAAGTTAAAAACGTATACGTTTTTTTCTTAAAAACCGAATGCAACCAGACATTTTTCAAACTGTATACAGTTTTTAACTGTATACGGGTTGAAATTTGTACACACGTTTTGATACAGTTTAGTCTGGTTTTGAGGAATCCGTTTTTCATCAAGAACCTGATACGGGAACTGTATTGCAAAAACGTGGTGTGTATGCACCCTTACCTGATTAAAACTGATCTCTCGCTGCTGGTATCTCAGTGATTGTTTTGCGGAAAAGGAGATATAGACTATGTAACTTTGCACAATTTTCCTGCAGTTCTGGTATGGCCTACAACAGACAACCCATCTAACAGAGTAGAACACAGAAGTTCTGTGGGTACTGTAGTGGGTACTGTAGACCCAAGCTGTACCTCAAAAGTAGAATTGTCAAGAATAGTGCATGTCCCATACAAGCTGTGGTGTGTTTCAATTAGGAAATTCAATTTTGTTCTTTACAGTTTACATGTACAATCTAAACAGACATTTTAAAGGGGTGTTCTGAGCATTTTTATACGATACTGGAACCACTATGTAAAAAACAAACTCTGTCCCACTGTGACACGACCCAGCCCCCCACTTTTCAATCTGCTTCCTACTAGTGAGACAGGTCCCTCTCAGCAGTCATTGCCCGCTCAGGGCAGGACACCAACTGAGTGGCTCAATGGATAGTTCCTGCTGGGATATGTAGGTCTTAGCAGTAGGAACCTGCAGAGGACAAAGATTTTTTTAGTTTTTATAGTGGCCTTTGCAACATATAAAAAACATGTCCAGAATTTCCTGAAGGACAGACTATTTCTCCTGGAGAATTATGCCAATAAACATGTAAATACATGTGTCTAGATTAAATGGGTATTCCAGGATTTTTTTTTATTTGACTATGCTACAGGGGCTGGAAAGTTAGTGTAGTTCATAATATTGTGTCTGCACCTGTGTTTCAAGGTGCTCGCGCAATTCTTATGTGATCTTTGGCCCAATGTTTGTTTTTATCAGCATATAAATGAGTGTCTTAGGTTTTCACAGGTTGCAGTGCGGCCTGAGACATTACATCACTAGTTCAGGTGTTCAGAGGGAGCCTGTCTTTATTTCAATTGGTGGAGCAACCGCTGGTTGGGAGGTAATTCTGCAAAGAATTGTAGGTTTTAAACAGCAGGAGGCACCCTGGTTAGAAAACAATGGTCTAAAGCATTGAATGGAACACAGGTGTGTTTAAACGGGTGGGGTGGCTGATGTGTGGGAGGAAGAAAAATGACCTCATACTAACAAACAAGGAATTGCGGGACATGTAGTTCAAGGGAGGGAACTCCAACAGGAAATCCACAAAAAGTTAGCCGCAGCGTTATGGTTGACTCAGAACCCAGCTGTTTAGCTTCACGACAAGAACAGATCCTTCCTACGCATGTGCATTACTGTCTAGCAGTTAAGTACTAAAATCACCTTATGGTAAATGACCCCTTTAAAGTGGTTACCCCAAGAATAAAATTCATTATCTACCAAGAGGTTAGGCCCCCATCATTTAGTTTGATTTTCTTTTAAACTCAGGGAACACAAGAAAGGGGAAAACATAGGAATTTCATGAAGATATTTTAGAACACTGTCAACGTGTCCTTGCAACACTTCAAAGATAATGTAGTTGAGTAGGATGCCAGAAATGGTTCTTGCCATACAAAAAAATATTCTTTTTAATGGTTAATACACTTTTTATTATGAAGGTACATTAAAAGCAAGACACTATTATTAAGCATTATTATTATTGTGAGCTTGGGGTCTTATTCCATAGAACCTTGTTTCTTACCAAAGGGGTTTTTATTTTATTTTCCAATGACCAACTGTTGTGTACTCCTTTAAATACAGTTACCTAAATAAAACAAGAGATTGCAGCTCATTACACAAAGATTAAGAAGTGAAACTGAAAATTTCCAATAGTGACAACCTGAGAGAGGTTTTGTCCTTAAAACTTGTTTAGCTTATGTTACAATATATAGCACAAATATATTCAGCAGCACTGTGCACTGTATCTCCCATGCAGGGAGAAGACAATATTTGGCATTTTCCATTTCAAAGAGCCACTGGAAAACAGAAGGAAACTGATTGGGGAGGAGATCTACAGATAAGTTAAAGAGAATCTGTCAGCTGTAGATCACACTCAGAAGTGTCAAAGAGGTTGTGCTGAGCATCCTCCACTCCTACCTTGATTGACTGATGTACAGGGCTCTTCTTATGAGCTATGGATGTCAATCAATTGAGGCATTAAAGGGTGGGGGGGGGGGGGGGGAAGGAGGCTCAGCACAGCCTCTGACACTTAAGGACTGAGTGTGATCTGCAGCTGACACATTCCCTTCAACACACAAACCCTTACATTAAAATGAATCCTACAAACAAGAAGTTGATCAGGTGAAATGCAACTGTTTGGCCCAAGAGAAGGCTGTACTGTAACCGCGTGTATGATAAGAGTGCAATGCCAGAAACCACTTCCTGAAATTGTACTTGACAATTAATGCTGCCATATTTTGGAGCAGTTTGTTATAACTGAATAGTATTCACTGTTGTAAGACTCAAAGCTTCTCTTTACTTTACTCAACTAGGTTTTTGTAGAGGTTTTTTTACATACCCTGCTCAAAAAAATAAAGGGAACACTAAGATAAGCACATTCTAGATCTGAATGAATGAACTAATCGTATGTAATACTTTAGTCTTTACAAAGTTGAAAGTGCAGACAACTAAGTCACACAAAAATTATCAATGGAAATCAAGTTTATCAACTCCACGTGCCCGTATGACCTCCCTACATCGCCTGGGCATGCTCCTGATGAGGTGGCGGATGGTCTGCTGAGGGATGTCCTCCCAAACCTGGACTAAAGCATCCGTCAACACCTGGACAGTCTGTGGTGCAACGTGCCATTGGTGGATGGAGCGAGACATGATGTCCCAGATGTGCTCAATCGAATTCAGGTGTGGGGAATGGGTGGGCCAGTCCATAGCATCAATGCCTTCCTCTTGCAGGAACTGCTGACACCCTCCAGCCACCTGAGGTCTAGCATTGTCTTGCATTAGGAGGAACCCAGGGCCAATTGCACCAGCATATGGTCTCAAAAAGGGGTCTGAGGATCTCATCTCGGTACCTAATGGCAGTCAGGCTACCTCTGGCAAGCACATGGAGGGCTGTGCGGCCCCCAAAGAAATGCCACCCCACACCATTACTGACCCACCGCCAAACCGGTCATGCTGGAGGATGTTGCAGGCAGCAGAACGTTCTCCACGGCGTCTCAAGACTCTGTCACGTCTGTCACATGTGCTCAGTGTGAACCTGCTTTCATCTGTGAAGAGCACAGCGTGCCAGTGGCGAATTTGACAATCTTTGTGTTCTCTGGCAAATCCCAAATGTCCTGCACAGTGTTGGGCTGTAAGCACAACCTCCATCTGTGGACACGGGGCCCTCATACCACCCTCATGGAGTCTGTTTCTGACCGTTTCAGTAGACACATGCACATTTGTGGCCTGCTGGAGGTCATTTTGCAGGGCTCTGGCATTGCTCTTCCTGCTCCTCGTTCAAAGGCGAAGGTAGCGGTCCTGCTTCTGGGTTGTTGCCCTCCTCCGGCCTCCTCCACTGTCTCCTGATAGCGCCTCTATGCTCTGGACACTACGCTGACAGACACAGCAAACCTTCTTGCCACAGCTCGCATTGATGTACCATCCTGGATGAGCTTCACTACCTGAGCCACTTGTGTGGGTTGTAGACCCTGTCTCATGCTATCACTAGAGTGAAAGCACCGCCAGCATTCAAAAGTGACCAAAACATTAGCCAGTAAGCATAGGTACTGAGAAGTGGTCTGTGGTCACCACCTTCAGAATCACTCCTTTATTGGGGGTGTCTTGCTAATTGCCTATAATTGTCAGTTCCATTTGTCTGTTGTCTGTTCCATTTGCACAACAGCATGTGAAATTGATTGTCAATCAGTGTTGCTTCCTGAGTGGACAGTGTGATTTCACAGAAGTGTGATTGACTTAGAGTTACATGGTGGTGTTTAAGTGTTCCCTTTATTTTTTTGAACGGTGTATTTTCTACACATTAGGTATATTGAGCTTCCCAGTCACAGGGCACCATGAACAGGCTGACCGGTCCACTTTAACACGGTCTTGTACCAGTCTAATGTTTCCACGAAGCCTATGCTCCAAAACAAGTTGGAATCAAGTGTAAGCACTTTGTATGCAACTTCTGAAGAGTTAAAGAATGAAATATTACTGTACATGTAATACTCCGCATGTATTGTGTACAATAGGACAGATTTGCTGAAATATTCATGACCTTTTTTTAAAGTTGCCGTTTCAACGTAAAGTACTCAGAAATACAACATAATGGTCTTAATGATACCATTGAGCAGTTTAAATTGAAATTACACAGTGCTTGAAATAACACAGTGACAGCACTTCTCATAAATTACTCTCTAAACATCACACATAAAGGGGGCATTTTTATAATTGTGCCACCAAAATCTGTAAATTACAGTTTCCCTTATTATGGCCAAAACTGTGATCAAGCAGATTTAACACTAATTGATTGACTTCATTTTAAGCACATTTTATTGTAAGCAAATGAATAGTTCTGCTTTTAATGCTATTCACTGCAAAGTGTCATGCTTGAGAAAATATTTTATTTCAGTGAAGGACCTTTCTACACATGTTCATATGGAAATATTTTTAAACAGTACAGTGTTTGAGACCGTGACACAATGATAAGTCTCATAGGAGATGAGAGGACAACCAGCCTGAAGAGGGACATAGAGGGACAGAAAGTGGAAAAAGGATATACAAAGTAACTCTCTCCGAGGGCATCCACAGCGTATTTCACATTATGGAATGCGCCGACGGCAATCACAACAAGGACTGAAGAGTGAGGTCCCAGGCTGTAGAAAAGAACTTGCTCTTTAAAGGGGTATTCCAGGACCTTTTTTAATCCGACTATACTACAGGGGCAGTAAAGGTAGTGTAGTTTATAATATAGTGTCTGTACTTGTGTGTGACGGTGGTCTCACAATTCTTTTGCGATTTTCGCCCCAATATTTATTTTTAACAGCATACAAAATTACTCATGTCTCTGGATTACCCGGGTTGCAGTGTATCGAGACCTGACATCACTAGTCAGGTGATCAGAGGGAGCCAATCCTGCTTCAATGGGTGGAACAGCAGTTGGGTGGGAGAGAGTTAATTTTGCAACAGCTGTAGGTACCCTGGTTAGAAAACACTGATGTATTGCATTGAAGGGATCACAGGTGTGTTTCAATGGGTGGGGTGGCTGATGTGTGAGAGGGAGGAAAGTGACCTCATACTTACAAATTATGGAACTATGGGATGTGTAGTTAAGAGAACAAATTCTACAGGAAATACCCAGTTCTGGCAGGTACGTACTACTAAAATCACCTTATGGTGGATAACCTCCTTTAATGTCTCCTTTTGGAGGTTCTTGAATAAGTCAAACAATGAGTTACGGGGATGCAATTTGCAAAAGATGGTACCAGACAGCAAACTCTTTTTTCCATGGAGAACTCTACTGTGCATATGCTTTTATCCCAAATTTCAAAGTCAACACACATTTCATCTCAAAAAGAAACAATAGCCCGTCACTCCCACAACAAAGGCCTCATTGCTAGCCAGCACACTGCTCTGTGCAGACTAAGGCAACCACCCTCATCGCTGTAACTTACCCTATTGGAGACATACTGGCTTGGCTACTAAATTTCCAAGTCATGTTGTAAGGCTCTTAAATGATTCAAACATTGACTTGCAGGGATTCTACACCTAGAAGGTAGCACCAGAGAGCAAGCACATTTCTTTCTGGGAGAGAGCTACTTTGCATTTCTTTTTTTCTCCAATTTCCCTATTGGAGCATGAATGACCAACAATGACCAAGTCTCCTTGCTTTTTTGGCAGAGAAAGAGTGCCCCCTCTCCCCCCAGTCTAAAGTTGTTCATACATATTAGATAGCTTTAGTCCTAAGCTCTATAATGCAATCCCTCTTGGCAAAATATGGCCCATAATTCTCTCACCCACCATCATGTGTCTGGGGAGAGTTAGGAAGCCACCACACTGATTGATTAGACAGATGGCCAGCCCCACCAAAATGGCAAGATAGCCAGACACATTTCTAATAGGTATGGACAAGCTAAGTCAGTATTGGGTAGTACAGCCTAAAAACTAGTATTTACCTTAGGGCCATGAAATGATTGATCATGACAATTCAACTGAAAAGATTAATGCTCACCCACTTCCCAGATCAAACAAAGTGGGATTTTCACCGTACACTACAATCTTATATGAAAATGTACTAGAGCAAGCAGGATGTCCTAGAAGGGAAGTTAAGCAGGGATAGAAGTATGGCGGAGGTGTGAAAAACTGTTCATGCACCTAACTAAACATTTCTTCATGTCTAGCTATGTGATTGACTTTGGAAACCCATTCAGTCACAGTAGGTGAGACTGAAATGTAGTTTGGGGGAACTAAGAGTTTAAAAGCAGAGATAAGATGAGTGATGGGATCACCTTTTCTAGGGTGAAGGAAGCCAGGAGATATTTGTGAATTAGATCTGGTAATTCTTAACACACTATTTCAGAATGGCTAAATAAGACTGCAGTATAACTATATATGTTAATAGTTGCCTAATTATTGACAGCAATGTTATCAGTTTCTCTCACTTTAGTGATCCCATTGATAAACGTCTCGACCCAAGTGAAGGAAATAGTGACTGAGAAATTACAGTATAGGCAGTAAATTCATAGAGTGTCATCTGCAGCCCAACGAAAATCAATAGTTATGGCAATGATCCACGAAAAATGCAAAAAATTAGTAGTTTTCGTATTATAGCTCCTGTATTTGCAATCTGGCTAAATGACTTATTAAATAGATATATTAACAGTTGAACAATACAGAAATGCTGTAACATGACTGGCTACCAAAAGATTTGCTGTTTGCATAAAAGACAAAATAAAAAAGCCTTGTCTTTTGAAGCCAAACAGGGCATCATTTAACCTTGTACTCATCTTCTCATAATGCTGTCTTTGGAAACAAGACAACTGGCTGGAGTCTGCTCTTTTAATCTTTTAGAAAGAGTCTGAACCTATTCATATTTTTATGTGCCAGGTACTTGAAAACTTAATGTACAAAAGGAAGAAAGGGAAAAAAAAACAAAACTAAAAAGTCAAATTGAAAGTCACAAAGTGGAAGGCGGTTTCTTTCATGTTCTATTGATAAGTCTGGCTACCAGATCAATAGTATTGTTTTCAAGATGAAGTTAGTGAGTTTAGTTATTCTTAGACAGGAAGACAGTCAAGATTACATAACATCCAAGTATCAAAACATATCTAATATGGACTCTACTAGGGGATAGGTCCCCTTGTTTGTAAGATAGTCCTGACAATATTCAGTTTGGTAAACGTGGTATGGCAAGTTTTAGCCATGAAAGAGTGATTGTGGCGGAGAGAAGTTAGACAACTGAAAAGCATTAGGTGCCCAATAAATTTAAAATGGAAGCTACCATTTGGTTAAGGATCCGTTAACATTTGTGTTGGAGGCTCTTTTCATATTCCTAGTCCACCATATTTGAAGGAAAGAATAGCACAGCATATAGCATTATTCTTCCCCTAAAATCATGGCTACCTTGATGAAACCTAATAGGCCTCATGGGTTTCCGAGGTCATGTGTGTAAAGGATCCAGCACTTATTTTTCTGATTCGAGGTAAGAACAGAAAAATGAAATTAAAGAGGCCGATAACACAAACATTACAGACACATGCTCCATTCCAAGTTTCCTTTTCCCTCATTTCAATGTTTTGCTTCTCTAGATAACTTTGTGCTTCATCATGCTTCCATACCACAAAGTTTCTTACACTTTATCGCTTTAGCGTGTTATCATAGTAATGACATTTGTGCAAATACCCAAGCTTCAGAAGAATAGTTACAGAGAAAATCACTTTAGTAGTAGTACTAATAATAAGTAGCATTATTACTAATATTATTAATATCGAGTCTTTATATGGATTTCTAAATGTATATAAAGGCTTTGGCTAGATTCTAAAGATGGCAGCTACATGGCTAGAACTATAACTATTTGGCTATATATCTGACAGTGAAGTGGAGCTAAATAAGTGGGAGAGATGAAGGATTTTGCACCAAGAAGTGCACGCTGTTTACACCACATTTTGAAACATATTACACTTGAAATTTTGCTTTGTTTGCACCACGCTCGCCAATCTTGAAAAATAGTAGCAAGTATTCTGAACCATATTTTAATATTGGTCACTTTTTGGCTCACAAATGTGTTGCATTTTATTCCACATTGGTGTATATAGTGCCAGATTACAACAGATTCAATGTGTAAAAAATATGATAATATCAGCAAGCCAGCTTTCATCTTCAAAGCACATTGGGGGAGATCTATCAAAACCTGTGCAGAGAAAAATTTGCCCAGTTGCCCATAGCAACCAATTGGATTGCTTCCTTCATTTTGCAGAGGCCTTGTTAAAAATCAAAGAAGCGAGTTGATTGGTTGCTATGGGCAACTAGGCAACATTTCCTTTGCACAAGTTTTGATAAATCTCCCCCATTATGTGTGGTAGGGTACTGAGCTTTGGCTGATTTTACGCTGTATGTACCCTTTATGTTATCATAGGTTATGCCCATTGACTTTTGTTTGCATACATGCATTATAAATACAGTGGTCCCTCAACATACGAAGGTAATCCATTCCAAACGGACCATCGTTTGTTGAAGCCATCACATGTTGAGGGATCCGTGCAATGTAAAGTATAGAACAGTGGTCTACAACCTGCGGACACCCAGCATGCCCGGACAGCCGTAGGTCCGCAGGTTGTAGACCACTGTTAGAGAAAGTTGTACTCCCCTGTCCCCGCTGCTCCGGATGGTCACTCGCCGTCCATCGCTGACGCCGCGTCCCCGAGGCTCCGGCAAGGCCTCTGCTTCCCCGGCAACCACGCTCTCCGTCGCCACCATCACGTCGCTACGCACGCCGCTCCTATTGGATGACGGGACGGAGAGCGCATGATGTAGTCGATGGAGAGCGCCGATGATGCAGAGGATCCCGAAGAGGACGCGCCAGAGCCCCGAGGACAGGTGGGTGACCATCACCCGAGCTCACGGGGCACCATAAACGGCTATCTGGTGGCAGCTGAAGCAGTCAGCGCTGCCGGATAGCCGTTTATGCAATGGCCCCGACATACAAAAGCATCGTATGTTGATGCTGCCTTCAACATGCGATGGCCTCTGAGAGGCCATCGCATGTTGAAATTATCGTAAGTCGGGGCCATCGTATGTTGAGGGGTCACTGTACTTTATAAAGAATATATTTCAATTTGATTTGAAGGCTTCTTCTCTCATTTTTTCCTACTATTATCCCAGTCAATATATTGACCCTGTCTTCCTTGAGCGGTGTCAGTGTCCTTTTTCTTTAAATATTGCATGTATTCCATTTCATTATAATAAAATTGTCATTTTTATGCACAGAGTTCTTGTATAGTGCTTTGTTTTTTTATGGTGAATGAAAAGCTTGGAAGATTGTTGAAAAGCTTAACTAAAGGTGATGAACCATGACAAATAATGATCATCTATATACAGGATAGGTGATAAATGTATGATTGCTCAGGGTCCAACAGCTGGGACAACTACCATTCCTGAATCTCCCATCAATGGGAAGCAGTGGTCACAACAAGTATATACTGCTGCTCCATTTACTGTATACGGGTCTGACAGAGATAGTTGAGCAGTCAGACTCCCAGTGATTAAAACATTTATCACCTATGAAGAGGAATGTTGTCTGTGGGGCAATACCTTTAATATTTTTCCCATCTTCGTTACTTTGATGGCTTTTGTATTGAAAGTTTACATACATTTTATAATGGTCGTGATGTTTTAAATCCATAAGTAATGTAATCTTGCATTGTTTTCTTGCAGCATAATCCCTTTGTGTAAAGTTGCCAAGAATTTACTTGGAATAATGAAATGACTAAGTAAGAACCCTAAAATAATGTGGAGCTGTCAGAGTGGGAAGGCATGAAGGTCATTTAAAGCAGGCAGAAAACGGATGAGAACATCAGGAGCATATGGCTGTGCGATAAATTCACCTCTGACAATCTGGAAAGGCAGCAAACTCCTGTTTGTTGCTTAGTCGGTAATGTAACTTTAGCTGCAAATTCCTGTGAAGGCATGCTTAACATTCCTCAGGAAACAGAACATATTTCATTCACATCAAATTCCAGTGAGCATATGTCTTGGTGTGGACGAGTCCAGTGATAGACAGCCATAGGAAAGGAGAAAAAAACTAAACTAAATAAGTTAGTACTTACTATGTAGCAGGGCTCACAAAATGCTTTCTTATCTACAGCGAAAAACGGCTGTCCACGGAGTTTGCTGTTACAAGTCATGCAGGTGAAACAGTCAACGTGAAACACTTGGTCCATAGCTGTGCATCCGGTCCCTTCTCCTACAACATTTTCCCCACAGCGAGAACAGCGACCTAGAACAGAAGAGTGCCCATGAGACACTATCAACTTAGGAACAGGGGCTGTATAGTACTATAACAAGCAATGTGACTAAAGTACAGTTCCTGTATTTCCTGAGAGGTATTCTTTTTTTCTATTGCAGGAGAACACATTTCACTGCATTTTGTGTGAGGCAAATGGTGCTCATGATGTGTTAGCAGCACTGTAAGTACTAGATCCTGTCGTACTCGTTTCAAGCAGCCATAATGTTATGTTACCTATTCCCTCTAGAAAACATCCTAGTTGTTCCAAACTTCGTTCATTTTAGTATTATGGAGGCCATTGTACTCTGGGGAACTTTCAGTGCAGCAGAAATTCATTATACTCTTCTCCAGATCTGTGCCTCCACACAACCCTGAGCTCTACAGGCAGTTCTTTCCCTATGGCTCGGTTTTTGCTCCGATATGCGTTGTCAGCTGTAAGACTTTATATAGACAGGGCCGTGTTTTTATAAATCATGTTCAGTCAACTGTATTTACCACAGGTGACTCTGATCGAGGTGGAGAAATATGTTAGAGATTATGAAAATTATCAAACTTACGTTCTGTACAGGCAAACATTATGCTGTATGTGCTAAACACTTATCTATACACATAAAACAGATAGTGTGCTGATGAACACATCTCTATATACACATGAAACAGATAACAGTGTGATGTATGAAAGGCTACTGCACATATCTGGGAGCCAAGAGGAGTCCGGAACGGGTGACTGACAATTGATAAGACTTGCTGCCTATGTTATAGCTGCAGATCTAGCAGATATTTACATGTCTGTCTAATAGATATTTGCATTATGGTAGGCCAAGCAGAGTGTGTGAGAAGTGGGGTCAGGAGTGCTTGCCTGACAGCTTTACTCCTCTTACAAACTGGATAAGCGGCTGAAATTGTAGAAGGAAATAATATGGGGTGATATAACTACTATAGTGAGCACTGCCTGAAAGGCCAAGTCTGCTATAGTGGGCACTGCCTGAAAGGCCAAGTCTGCTATAGTGGGCACTGCCTGAAAGGCCAAGTCTGCTATAGTGGGTACTGCCTGAAAGGCCAAGTCTGCTATAGTGGGCACTGCCTGAAAGGCCAAGTCTGCTATAGTGGGTACTGCCTGAAAGGCCAAGTCTGCTATAGTGGGCACTGCCTGAAAGGCCAAGTCTGCTATAGTGGGCACTGCCTGAAAGGCCAAGTCTGCTATAGTGGGTACTGCCTGAAAGGCCAAGTCTGCTATAGTGGGTACTGCCTGAAAGGCCAAGTCTGCTATAGTGGGTACTGCCTGAAAGGCCAAGTCTGCTATAGTGGGTACTGCCTGAAAGGCCAAGTCTGCTATTGTGGGCACTGCCTGAAAGGCCAAGTCTGCTATAGTGGGCACTGCCTGAAAGGTCAAGTCTGCTATAGTGGGTACTGCCTGAAAGGCCAAGTCTGCTATAGTGGGCACTGCCTGAAAGGCCAAGTCTGCTATAGTGGGCACTGCCTGAAAGGCCAAGTCTGCTATAGTGGGTACTGCCTGAAAGGCCAAGTCTGCTATAGTGGGTACTGCCTGAAAGGCCAAGTCTGCTATAGTGGGTACTGCCTGAAAGGCAGGGCCGAGCCTGCAACATGCGCATGTCCCTTATTCAAATACATGGTGCAAAAATGAACCATTTATCCTCATTTTAAACAATATGTTGCATATTATATGCTTCTGATGTGGAATATGTGTGAAAAATACCCCATGAGAACTTACCATAAAAGTGATTCTAATAAGTAGTTCTATTGTCAAAGTGTATTTAGTTGTAATGTTAGATGTTTTTAAAAGAATTCAAATGCAGATTATATAGTTGTGTAATAGCTGTTGGCATAAAACCCAATTTTGGCATTAGCTACAAATTTAGCTGTCTACAAACAAGGTCTTGAGATAAACTTAATTGAAATATCTATTTTGCTTACGTCAATAACAAACAGAACTGCCTGCAATACACGTCATATTTAAAGGTCTGTTAAGAGTTTTTATTCAATCAAACCAATATTATTTCATTACCACATAACTAAATTATACTATTGACTTTTATTTCTGGTGATACACTAAGTTAAAAAGCTCATGACATGTGTAGATTGTAACACTTATAACAGTTTTGATTAGATAAAGGAACAGGGACCACTTTGATGGTACTAACAGCAATGCATAAAGGGTTTCTACAGTTTAAAAACCCCATATCATGTAGTCTATTAGAGGATTCTGAGTTAACAGAGAGGGCCCCTTGTTCAGGATCCTCGTATCTTGGCTATGGTGGATAGTGGTCACAAAGCATCTCTAACGCTGGAGAACCTGTCCAGCATTGCCCAAACAGATTGAAATGGCACTGTGTAATGCTTACTTTCTCCATTGGTGGCACTAAAAGGAAACTGAACCATTACAGACAGACACCAATTTTTAATAATCAGGGACTCTATAGTGACAGGGAAGGTTCCCCAGGACTGGCGCATGGCAAATGTGGTGTCAATATATAAAAAGGGATCAAAAGGTGACCCGAGAATTATAGACCTGTTAGTTTAACCTCCATTTTATGTAAATTCCTTGAGGGTTTTCTAAGAGATGCTATTTGGAGTATCTTGATAAAAATAAATGTATGACTCCATATCAGCATGGCTTTGAGGGATCGGTCCTGTCAAACTAACCTGATCAGCTTTTATGAGGAGGTGAGCTCCAGACTGGACCAGGGGGTATCGCTGGATGTCGTATATCTGGATTTTTCCAAAGCATTTGATATGGTGCCACATAAAAGGTTGGTGCATAAAATGAGAAGGATGGGGCTGGGGGAGAATGTGGGTAAGTAACTGGCTCAGTGATAGGAAACAGAGGGTGGTTATTAATGGTACTTATTCTGATTGGGTGACTGTTACTAGTGGGGTACCAGAGGGGTCAGTCTTGGGTCCTATTCTATTTAATATATTCATTAAACCCTTAAAGGCCAAGCCCATTTTCACCTTAAAGGGGTACTCTGGTGCTTAGACATCTTATCCCCTATCACACTCCGCCCCTCAATGCAAGCCTACCGGAGGGGGCGTGATAGCTGTCACGCCCCCTCCCGTAGGTATGCATTGAGGGGCGGAGCGTGACGTCACACGGGGGCGCAGGCGTGACGTCACACGCCGCCCGTCCTGTGGTCGCCCGTAATCAGACCCGAAGCAAACACGTTCCGGGACTGATTACAAACGGGGTGCCGCGTTCAAGATCACGGGGGTCCCCAGCGGCGGGACTCCCGCGGTCAGGCATCTTATCCCCTATCCAAAGGATAGGGGATAAGATGTCTAAGCACCGGAGTACCCCTTTAAGGAAAGAGCATTTTTGCACATCTGTCCACTGTCAATTTAAGAAATAACAACTCTGGGATGCTTTTACTTATGAATTTGATTCAGAGACTGTTTTTTCGGCACATTCTACTTTAACATAATGGTAAATTTTTGTCTATACTTGCATCATTTCTTGGTGAAAAATTCCAAAATTTTCTGAAAAATTTGAACATTTAGCATTATTCTAACTCTGAAGCTCTCTGCTTGTGAGTAAAATGGACATACCAAATAAATTATATATTAATTTGCATATACAATATGTCTACTTTATGTTTGCATCATAAAGTTGATATGTTCTTACTTTTGGAAGACATTATAGGGCTTAAAAATTCAGCTGCAATTTTCCAATTTTTCACAAAATTTTCATAATCTGAATTTTTCATGGACCAGTTCAATTTTGAAGTGGATTTGAAGGGCCTTCATATTAGAAATGCCTCATAAATGACCCCATTATAAAAACTCCACTCCTCAAAGTATTTAAAGTATTAGAAAGTTTGTTGACCCTTCAGGTGTTTCACAGAAATAGCAGCAAAGTGAGGGTGAAAAGTCAAAATCTAAATTTTTTACACTAACATGTTCTTGTAGACCCAGTTTTTCAATTTTTACAAGGGGTAAAAGGAGAAAAAGCCCCCCCCCCCCAAAATGTGTAACCCAATTTCTCTTGAGTAAGAAAATACCTCATATGTGAATGTAAAATGGTCTGTGGGTGGGAGGGCTCAGAAGGGAAGGTGAGACAATGGGATTTTGGAGAGAGAATTTTGCTGAAATGGTTTTTGGGGGGCATGTCACATTTAGGAAGCCCGTATGGTGCAGGGGTGTGGAAATAAAAAAAAAAACTACTGGTCCAAGGGACTAAAGCGACACACAATCTACTTGTCCCTCAAGAAAATCCACTTGTCCTGGTAGATAAAATAATTTCAACCAAAATAGTACGATTCACCCCACTAGACCACCAGGGATGGATATAAGATTCCTTTATACACTGTTGTCAACTTTGACAGCAGGGCTCTAATGGTTTTATAGCGGCCACGGGGATCGCAGCATGCCAGGCTATTAGTGGCGGGAGAGCTGTAGCTCCTCTTACACCTGAGACAAGCCCAGAAAAGTCTAGATGTAACTTTTTGATCACCTTATAAAAAATTTCTCATATGAAGTGACCAAAAATGAGCAATTCTGGACTATTTTTTACATTTACACCGTTCACCGTACGGTTTAATTAACATTATATTTTAATAGTCTGGACATTTCCACATGCAGCGATACCACTTATGTTTATTTTTGTACATTATTTTTATTTAAAGAAAATTGGAAACTTTTATTAGGAAAGGGGCTTATTCACATATATACGCACTTTTTAAAATACTTTAATCACTTTTTTTCAGTCTTCATAGGGACATATATGGAGTCTTTTGATTGGAAAACACTGAACAACGCTGCGTTACTGGGGGTGTTCTGCTTCTCCATTTTATGTGCTGCATTTTGTGTCAGAAAATGCTGGAAGTTGCATTTAGTTACTAGATAACTACAACTCCCAGCATGCCCTGATACAGCCTATGGTTGTGTGGGTGTTGCAGCATGTTGCACTGTATAGTAGTACAGTTAAAGTTATTGTGTAACATGCTGGGAGTTGCAGTTTTGGTGTGTGTCAGCTGCAGAGCCATAGGATGTGTCAAGGAATACTGGGAATTGCAGTTAGTAACTACAACACCCAGCATGCCCTGATGCAGCCTATGGCTCTGCAGCTGACCCGAACCAAAACTACAACTCCCAGCATGTTACACTTTATAGTTCTACAGTTTCGGTTATGGTGTAACATGCTGGGAGTTGTAGTTTTGGTTTGGGCGTGTTTGCGTGCATCCGTGGGGCTCTTGGTCGGCGGGCGAGTATGAAAGGTGGGATTCTGGGGGTGCAATTTAGCTAGATTTATAGGGACAGAACACTGATTTATTCTGACTGCCAAATTTGGAGTTGGAAAGGAATTTTTTTTGCCTTCCTCTGGATCAACTCAGAAGGGACTCATTATGGATATAGGTTGAACTTGATGGACTCTTGTCTTTTTCCAACCTTATAAACTATGTTACTGCCAATTTTCCTTACAAATAACTACTGATTTCTGGGGGTCCCAGGAGGAGGACAATTTGGGAACAGCTTATTGTCAAATGAGCCTTCTATCTAAGTAGGAATTGTTCAAAGCGGAAAACTGTATTTAATAGAATATACTCAGAAAAAAATGGTACCTAGAACATAGAGCAGTATTTGTTAAAGTAGCAACACAAAGTTGTCACTTGGTGCAATTACTTGCAATGTCATAAATTGGTGGATCACATTGACTCCAATGTAAACCATGTGCATGAGGATATTTCGAGAAGTTGCT
This sequence comes from Hyla sarda, assembly GCF_029499605.1. NCBI lineage: Eukaryota > Metazoa > Chordata > Amphibia > Anura > Hylidae > Hyla > Hyla sarda. Next base: position 168,618,178 of record NC_079191.1, read on the forward strand.
TCTTATCTTGCCCTTGTGCATGCTCAGTCGTGATCAATATTTTTAAGAGGACAGCTATGTAATGTGCTTTTTGGGAATTTGGTTTTGCAGCTTAACTATCTGCTTCAGAATACAGCTCCAAAGATAACAAATGTATCCCTGATAGATCTGTCTGGGTGTCGCGTAAAAGGTTTTATATAAGAATAATGTAATCAAACAGCATTTTCATCTAGGAGAAGATTGTTAAGATAATAGGAACATGGAATATGGCACGAAAGTGGTTGAGAATACTGTACGGCAGAGTCAATGACCACTTTGGATGGGCCTATTAACCGCAGATGTCACAAAGGTTCATCTGTGTTTTATCCTAAAATACAGGGGAGGTTAAAAGGTAACACTGAACGCCAATGACCTTATTTAACCCAAATGACTTCCATGTAATTATCTGTAAACATTTTCTCCTTGACTTCCCATAAAGCCTGGAAGCCTGCTAGCATGTTTAATTAAATCCCTCCATTCGAAGCCTATCTGCTCCAATAGAACTTTTAATATGCTAAGATCCGGCTTTCCATATTCTGACTAATATAGTTATTAGCTGACAGCTATGTGGATGCAGCAATTACCATGCTACATGGACCCAGGGCTGGGAATATTTCATGCAAATCGCAGGCACTGCCGCTACCGATTTGCCCTTTTCCAATTACTTGATCAATGGGCCATAATAACAGTGGATAAGCTGTCGGCTCCATACTAAATGAAATGGATGAATGGGAGATAAGTATGTGAAGACAATAAATTGGCAAAGACACAGACAGCGTAAAAAAGAAAATAAAAAGGTTTGATACATAAAGCTGGAGGAGATGATTAGCATTACAAGTGATAAAACAATTTGCTTTAATGACAGAAATGAATTCAGTTCAGCGTGATGCTTCAGGCAGTCCGACTGTGTTTCCATATCTATAGCATTTATAGCAACTAAACGATATTACACTTAACCTTAAGCAGTGTAACCCTTACTCGAATGATGAAGCAAACTAGCAGGTCAAATACTTTAAATCTGTACAATCAATCCTGTTTATTTTGGATGTACAAATCCTACTGTGCAGCTTTAGCGTTGTTTAGCCTGCTTACTCCTCTTAAAAAAGGAGTAAGCAGCCCATCTGGGAATGGATCTGAAAAGAAAGGTCCACACCTGTTTCAGCTTATAATACAGTAGCCTAAAAAAATTGAGAAGTGTGAAATAAGCCTAAGTGTGAAATAAGCCTAAGGTATGATATTGGGTACATATAGGGGTACAGCCAGTCACCTCTTACAGCTCCATAATAGGCCTTGGTGAAGTGGGAGAAAACGTTATGTGACTATTTCAGCTTCCACTTCTACTGCAGTTGTTTGCTTTCAGGATACAAACTAAGAACCATTCTTCAGTGAGACAATGGCACCAGATAAAGGCATACATAATGTCAATTGAGTGAAGTATAAATCATTGCTAAAATCAATGCAAATGCTGCTTTCATATTTCTACCAAAACATTCAGTCACTCAGAAGAGTCCTTTAAACTGATCCAAAAGGAAAACTGCCACAGGACTTCTAGAATCTTGTACAAAAACCTCCAAAATTTTTGCTAATTCTACCTAATAGATATTATTTAAACGGGTACTCCACTGGAATGTTTTTTTTTTTTTTAAACAACTGGTGCCAGATGGAGAAGTTAAATGGGCACTGTCCGTTATAAAAACGTTGTATATCTTGGTAAAACAATAGTATTTCTAACGTACTTCTTTAGGTATATTCACACTACGTAATTCCCGCGGAATGCCATGAGTGGAATTCCAAGCGGTGAACTTTAACATCCGTGTGAATGAGTCTTCTGCGAGACCCGTTAACATTGAGCAAATTCAGCGGCAGACAATTCCGCTGCTGAAATAGTTCAGTGCAAAGAAGGAACATGTTCATCCCTTTTGGAGGGACATCCAGTTCTTGGTAATGTCTCTGTTGAGCCATATTAATAGTAATAAATAATAATAAAATAAATATTTTATTATGTTCATCCCTTTTGGAGGGACATCCAGTTCTTGGTAATGTCTCTGTTGAGCCTTATTATCGCCACTTGTTGATGACTGTTTTTTTACTGTATTCAATGGTATCTGATGCTTTCGAAATTCTTTAGTATCTTTCTCCTGACTGATATCTTTCAACAATGAGATGCCTCTCAGGTTTTATATTTTTTTGCAATTGAATTGTTCAGGTTATAGGTCACATTAAAAGTGGAAAAAGTTATGACATTATTTATCATGATGTCATTTTTTTTAATGTCACAAGTACCTAGCATTTTAACGGGGTTTATAGCGTACAGCAATGTGCATGCCCACTTAATGAGCTGACATACATGCTCATTCATTCTTGTCACAGTTCTGTGCATGGTTTAGAAGACTCTTTTAGCATGGGAGGAGGGGGAAGACTGATTTTGTCTGGAGCAAACCCTCCAGCAGCAAAAATTTTAATCAGCACCAAGAGGGACACAAAATTATATAAAAAAGGTATTTTTATGCTAGAAACACTGTAATTTACTATGAAACAACTATTCAGTATATTAGGCCTACTGGTATATAAATTAAATTAGGGCATATACTATTTAAACCCTTAAAGGGGTACTCCACTGAAAATAATTGTTTAACCCCTTAAAGACTCAGCACATTTGGGCCTTAAATGGGCACTGTCAGATACAAAAGCTTTAGATATGTTGTAAAGCATGCTAAACCAATGGGTTTTGCAATTGCTTTCATTAGAAAATTTGCAGTATTTAATACTGAAAAAGCCAGTCAAACAGTTTTCCTTTGTAAAGACATCACTCATTTACCATAAAATGTATGGAGCAACCCAAAAAATACTATTTGTGTGGGGAAATTGATAAGAAGACCCCAATATTGCTAATTTTGGAAGGTTTCATTTTCATGCTGTACACTTTACAGTAAAATAGACATGCTTTCTTTATTCTGTGGCTCAATACGATTAAAATGATACCCATGATTACATACTTTTCTATTACTATACTGCTTTAAAAAAAAACGCAAACTTTTTAACCAAATTAGTGCATTTAAAATCCCTCCATTTTGCTGACCTATAACTTTCATTTTTCCGTATAAACGGCGGTATGAGGGCTCATCTTTTGCACCGTGATCTGTACTTTTTTTATACCACTTATACTTATATAAAACTTTTAATACATTTTTTTATCAATTTTTTTTTTTATTCTATAAAAAAGCAGCAATTTTTTTAACGTTCACTGTACAGGATAATTAACATATTTTAATAGTTTGGATGTTTACGCATCCGGCGATACCAAATATGTTTATTTTTCATTTTTTGTTACACTTTTTGAGGGTAAAAAGGACAATATACATTTTTATTGGGGGAGGGGATTTTTCACTTTTTTTTTTACTTTTTTTTTTTTACTTTTATCTTTACACTTATTATGTCCCCATAGGGGACTATCTATAGCGTCATTTCATTGCTAATGCTGTTCAGTGCTATGCATGGGGAATAGCACTGATCAGTATTATCATCTATCTTCCGCTCTGGTCTGCTCGATCTCATACCAGAGCAGAAGATGCCGGGAGAAGAACGGGGGCAGGTGAGGGGTACTCCGGTGAAAAACTTTTTTTTTTTTTTTTTCCTAAATCAACTGGTGCCAGAAAGTTAAACAGATTTGTAAATTACTTCTATTAAAAAATCTTAATCATTCTTGTACTTATTAGCTGCTTATTAGCTACAGTGGAAATTCTTTTCCGTTTGAAATACAGAGCTGTCTGCTGACATCATGAGCACAGTGCTGACATCTCTGTCCATTTTAGGAACTGTCCAGGGTAAAAGGAAATCCCCATAGCAAACATATGCTGTTCTGAACAGTTCATAAAATGGACAGAGATGTCAGCAGAGAGCACTGTGCTCGTGATGTCAGCAGACAGTTCTGTGTTTCAAAAAGAAAAGAATTTCCGCTGTAGTATTCAGCAGCTAATAAGTACTGGAAGGATTAAGATTTTTTAAATAGAAGTCATTTACAAATCTGTTTAACTTTCTGGCACCAGTTGATTTAAAAAATAAATAAATAAAGTTTTTCACCAGAGTAGCCCTTTAACCCCTTCAGGACCGGGTCAATTTTAGTCTTAACCCCTGCAGGTCGGGCCCGGCCTCTAACAAAGGCCGGGATCCGTGGTTAATAGCGCGTGGCACTGATCGCAGTGCCGTGCGCTATTAAACCTTTAGACGTGGCGTTCAAAGTTGAACGCAGCGTCTAAAGTGAAAGTAAAACATTGGCGGTTAGCTCAGGGGGCTGTTCGGGATCACCGTGGCGAAATCGCAGCATCCCGAACAGCTGTAGGACAGCAGGAGGGTCCCTTACCTGCCTCCTGGTGTCTGATCGCCGAATGACTGCTCAGTGCCTGAGATCCAGGCATGAGCAGTCAAGCGGCAGAATCATTGAACAATGGTTTCCTATGTAAAAGATGTAAAAGATCAGTGTGTGCAGTGTTATGTGTTATAGCCCCGATGGGAGCTATAACATTGCAAAAAAAAAAAGTGAAAAAAAAAGTTAAAGATCATTTAACCCCTTCCCTAATAAAAGTTTGAATCACCCCCTTTTCCCATTTAAAAAAAAAAAAAAAAAGTGTAAATTAAAATAAACATATGTGGTATCTTCACGTGCAGAAACGTCTGAATTATAAAAATATATCATTAATTAAACCGCACGGTCAATGCCGTACGCACAAAAAAAAATATTCAAAAGTCCAAAATAGCATATTTTTGGTCACTTTTTATATCAAGAAAAAAATAAAATAATAAAAAGCGATCAAAAAGTCCGATCAATACAGAAATGGTCCGCTAAAAACTTCAGATCACGGTGCAAAATATTAGTCCTCATGCCGCCCCATACGCGGAAAAGTAAAAAAAGTTATAGGGGTCAGAAAATGACAACTAAATAATAAATAAAATTTATACGATTAAAATTATGATTTTTTCCAGAAGTACGACAAAATCAAACCTACATAAGTAGGGTCTCATTTTAATCGCATGGACCTACAGAATAAAGATAAGGTGTCATTTTTACCGATAAACGGAAGCCCTCAAAATTTACAAAATGGCGTTTTTTTCTTCAATTGTGCAAAAAATAAGCCATCATATGGATTTTTAGGTGCAAAATTGAAAGAATTATGATTTTTTTAAAGGTAAGGAGGAAAAAATAAAAGTGCAAAAACTGAAAAATCCTGAGATAATGACCAAGGCCCATTTTTTTAAATCTGACCTGTCTCACTTCATGTTATAACTTCGGGACACTAACTCCTCAAAGTGATTCTGTGTCTACTGTTGGCATCATTTGTTAAAAGTTGTTTTACTATTTTAGGACATTATCAGATCAGATCTTTTTAGGGACTAGTTCCGTTCTGACGTGGATTTGAGGGTCCTGTATGTAAGAACCTCCTATAAATCACCCCATTATAAAAACTGCACCCCTCAACGTAATCAAAATATTTGGGAAGTTTATTAACCCTTTAGGGGTTTCTCAAAAATTAAAGCAAAGTGGAAGTAGAATTCAAAAATTTTATTTTTATTTTGCAAATATGCCATTTTGCTTAATTTTTTTCTGCGACACAGTGGGTGCCGACAGGAAAATACAACAATATTTATTCCTCTAATTCTGACATATTTAGACATATCCCATATGTGGCCCTTGTGCGCTACATGATTCACACACACAGGCCTCAGACCTGACTGAGCACCGTGTGGATTTTGGGTTTTCCTATTTTTTTTTATTAGTGTCACCCTATTTTAAGATCTGTAACATTTTATCACCAACGGAGCAGTGTGAGGGCTTATTTTTTTTTTGCAGGATAAGTAGTGGTTTTGAATTATACCATTTTGGGGTATATGTCTGACATTTTGATCCCCTTTTTTATTACATTTTTAGTGAGGCGGGATTACCAAAAAGCAGTAATTATGGCGAGATTATTATTATGTTTTTTTATGGTGTTCACCATGCAGTATCAGTGACATGGTAATTTTACTCTGCAGGTTGGTACAATTATGACAATACCTCATTTATGTACTTTATTTGATGGTTTATCATATTTACACTATAAAAACTATTTTTGATTAACAAAAAAGCATGTTAGTGAATCGCTCTTTTCTGACAAGTGTATTTTTTTAAATTATTATTTCGATAATGTTGTGCGATAGCAACATTTTTTCCGTGAGGAGTTGATGTTTTTAGTGGTACAATTTTGGGGTACACGTGACATTTTGAACAGTTTTTATTTTAGTTTTACAGAGGCGGCATTGATATGAAGCCAATAATTTGGCAAGGTTTTTAGTAATTTTTTTATGGCGTTCATCGTGCGGGTTGAATAATATGATAGTCTTATTCCTTGGGTTGTTGCAGACGCGGCAATACCAAATATGTGCATATAAATTTTTCGGGGAGGGAAAGGGAAATTGTGTATGTTTATTTACATTTATTATTTATTTAGTGTAATTTTTTTTTTTTTACTGTCCCACTAGGGGACTTGACACTAATAATACACTGCAGTACAGATCTGTACTGCAGCGTATTATCCCTATGAGTATAACACTGACAGTTGCGAGCATTCCTGGTTGCCATGGCTACCAATGAGACCCCGCGATCGTGTTATAACTAATTTTACTACCAAATCTATGGTTAAACAAAAAAGAAAATAGAAGTGGTCATATTTTACCAAAATACTCTTCGGAAGGAGGGTTGTCCATGTCATACAACATCTTCTTTGTGAGTCTATCCAGTTCATCCTCAGGCCGCAGAGCTGAAGGGTAGGATGCCTGCAAGAGGGAACATTTAGAAAAATGTAAACTTTGCTCACAATATAGTCCAAGGAGCATTGAAGAGTTGGGACTACCATTCATCAGTTACTGCATTTCAATCCACCTTCAAAAAACATAACAGATTTGCACTAGGCTTCGCACTGTGTATAAATGTTATATTTGTAGGCAACAAATATACTTACTGTATAATTCACTGTTACAGGCTCAGTGGGTTGCAGCTTATCTAATGTCTTAGGCCAAGAATAATGTTTGCTGAAGATATTATATAAGAATTATCTATACAATCGGAACTTTTTACTTTAGGTCTGAAGGAACCAATACATTTACACAAGTCAGAGTGGAAATTAGTTAGTTCCAATGGGCATTTAGGACATTCATTTATCTGATAAGTATGAAATCTGGCCAGTATATTGGTGGTAAGGTAGAATGGATGGAGGTTGTGTAGAGTGGTACAGATAAACAGATATACTATATAATGGGACATTTACCCAATTTGTTATCTGCTATAGGACCAATATTTACAATTAACCCCCATATGAGGGCAATGAAAAAGGATCCTCCAAGTATGCAGACCAGGCTTTCATCTCCCCGCTTGTATTCATAGCAGACTGTAAGGAATACTTGCTTCCTTTGTAATTAGATTCACAGAAAACATAGTAAGTGAGGCAAAAAGAACACAATGTTCAGAGCTGCCAGTCATGGTTAAATAATTAGTCACTATTACGTGGAGACGCTCATGATGCTCCATGAAAGGAATCGCTCAGTATTATACAAGCTGCACAGTTTATTAATCTGTACAATGCCAACATCCTGCTCCTAAAAGGCCTGCCCGCAATCTGGACTGATAATGTTCTATATGCAGTACCGAGCCCTCTCCTCTTGCAACTGTTACATAGGTGGGCGACTGTTTTCAGTAGACAATGGTCAATGTTACATCCTTTGTCTGACCAGAACATGCATCTCTAATGTGGCCTCACCAAGGCTGGCCAGACAAATTTAGTAATGTTGTTTTTCCCTTAATTTGCTTTTGGTGGAGGACACATTTTAAAAGCTAGTGGTTTTTCTACTGTAGTCTGTGAAAGAACTTCCTTCTAAACAAAGAACTGCGCTTGCTGCAGTAGTCTAAGGGTTTATTCACACTGAGGAAATTTAGCAAGGAACATTTCCCAGCTAAATTCCTCAGTGTATTTGCACCTTTCAAAATCGTATGGAATTGGTGCTTATGTCCGTGGCAATCTGCTGTGGACATAAGTGGCGTTGATGCCTGCGCTCTTCTTTCCTCAGAGCAGGGTGCAGGCTCTCACATCCTAGCAACATAACAGTAAATACTTGTGGATATTCATTATGCGGGCAGGCCAGAGCAAGGAATATGGAGGAGGCAGGGGAGCATCGTGAGCCGGCACCCCAACTCCATTCCGCATAGCTACACAATGCAACTACAAAAACAAGGACCTCTAATGCTGGCTATACGTCATTAAAGGGGTACTCCGGTGAAAATCTTTTTTCTTTTAAATCAACTGGTGGCAGAAAGTTAAATATATTTGTAAATTACTTCTATTAAGAAATCTTAATCCTTCCTGTTCTTATTAGCTGCTGAATACTACAGAGGAAATTCTTTTCTTTTTGGAATGCTCTCTGATGACATCACGACCACAGTTCTCTCTGCTGACGTTATTATAATAATAATAACACTTTATTTATTGTTGTCCTTAGTGGGATTTGAACCCAAGTCCCCAGCACTGCAAGGCAGCAGTGCTAACCACTGAGCCACCATGCTGCCCTTAGCATACATCTGCTATGCATGGTTCCTAAAATGGACAGAGATGTCAGCAGAGAGCACTGTGCTCGTGATGTCATCAGTGTTCCAAAAAGAAAGGAATTTCCTCTGTAGCATTCAGCAGCTAATAAGTACTGGAAGGATTAAGATTTTTTTAACAGAAGTAGTTTGCAAATATGTTTAACTTTCTGGCACCAGTTGATTTAAAAGAAAAAAGGTTTTCACCGGAGTACCCCTTTAAAACAAGTAAATGCCACCACATTTTAATGCTATTCCCCCGCACTAAAACCCAGTATATTAGGTTTAGTGTGGGTGAACAGCCTGTCAGTTTCCCCTTAAGTACACTCCTTGGAATGTCACAATTTTGTGGCCAAGTGGATTTATTATGTCGGTATGGGGACAGAAAAGTAGTGACTCTAGGTTTTGGCAGGATGATTATGTAAATGATACTATGGTACAGAAGCAATGATAATAGCTGCTGAAGTGAGTCACTGAATCGGTGTTTTACTACATCTACAGCAGTATTAATTTATCGATTCATATCCATTAAGATTATCAGCTTTTTATGTTGGTAACAGGCAAGATGAGGACTCGTTTTCAAGGATAAAATTCTCCATTTCCTAATATTAAGGATTTTTAGAGGAACTCACATTTAGACAATTATGTCTTTCTCTCATTCACTGGCACTTTGATTCCCAATCTAACAAAGTAGAACACACCTTTCCAATTAACAATAGAGATCCAAGAAAAAGGGGATTAGGAAAAACATTTTCAAAATACCCTATTCTTCTGTTTCCTGTAGCATACCAACCTGCAAGAATAGTGATTTGTATGAAAGGAAAGATAAGAAGTCACTATATTATTATTTGTATGCTTTGACAAAGTATTATGTGAACAGTGCATTTGGGCAACACTGATTTCAACCAGGGAGCATATCCAACTTGGTGGCCTGACAAAGGCTCAGTTAAATGAGCTGAAATGTTGCCTTCTGTGATGGATAAGGGTGAATAAAAAACACATTTTCCCACATATTTTGCAGTCCTGCGATAATCTCTCCATTTATATCTTGGTGCTCTGTACTTTTAAACTTTGCAACTGAGCACTGCATAAACAATTGCACTCTGAACGCAAGGACTATTCGATATATCCACCTACCTAATCTGGGCATGGATTAGATTGGGTTCACACCTGCATTGGCATCCCAGCTTGATTTCAGTTTCTCTCTCTTGTGTGCGCATAAGAGAATCGGAAATAAACTCATATGTTTAAATCAACATTGATTTCAATATGTATTAGTTCACATCAGTTTGCGTTTATTTTCAGTTTTTTTTTTTATAGACAAAAAAATTTGCCATGTATTTTAGGATATGTTCATGTAGATGGACGAATCCATTCAAATGGATGACAAATGCAGATTTGAACCTAGTCTAAGGCAGTTATCCAGCCTTTAAAAATTGAGGACCTATCCTTGGGACTGGCCATTGACATGAGATCAGTGGGGGTGGGGTGAAAGGACATTTTGGGGGAAGAGCCAGAAAAAAAACATACACAATACTAATCTCCCAGCTAATGTCATGTGATGTTTAAAGTTCCCCTAAATTCAGTGATTTTCAGGGTGATAATCACTATGGCTGTACATCCTATTGCCACTTTTTCAAAAATGACCAATATCAAAAACAAAAAACCATATGAGGACCAATATCCCGATCAGTAGATAAAAGCAACTTTGGCAGGTACTGTAACTATTCTTCGATGAAGTAGCATAACGTATGATGACCTGCTGAAGGAAATGGATCTGTTCAAGCAGGAATATTATCCCTTAAATAACAGGGGCACATTTCATAAGCCCCCACTAGCAACAAACTAACCAAAAGGTTACAGAAGAAATTAAAATGGTGTATGGGAAAATAAATAAATCTACAAAAATAAGATATTAATATTCCTACTATTGGCTAACAAGAGTGGAGATATAACCATTAAATCATTAGGTTGGTGTCTTGCGGGAACAGATGATATATTGCTCCAAATTTCAAGGACACCATAAATTCCATGTATGAAATTATCTGCCTCTTTGCAAATATAGACAGCAATTTCACCTTTCAATAGTCCTGTGAACACGCTTTTCACCCTGGCACGGTGCATCTCTTAGCACCTTGAAATAGGAAAGTGTGCAGTCTCTGCCTATTAAGAGTTCTCCTTCCGAAAAGCAGCGTAACAGATTGTCAATAAGCTGTTACTAGACGGAGGGAGTCTGGCACGACAGATGTCCTTAAGTGCCCTTTCATCCTTCCTCTTATCAGAGAATTAAACTTTACAGAAGAAGAGACAGACAGATCGAGCATTATCTAAATGACTGCTTTATATGTTTGAATCATATGAACCTCTACAGTGCCATTATTCCCAAAACATCAAAATCGCTGCTAAGCACTGCTTTAATACACAAGCTGCTCCACATATTTAGATCGGCACATAAGCTGTCCTTGTTTCAATAATGAGCACAATATTCATTTCTGTTATGCTTTACTGTAATTGTAAGATACAATACAAAATCTGAATAAACCAGATGTGCACCAAATACAGTGTTTACCTATATGATCATATATTGGTCTTCTACTAAAGTGTATAGTATTTAGTCTACTGGCCAATGTAGGGAATTCTGAAACAATGATGGGCTGACCAATCCACATTAAGGCAGCAATGGTGTGGCAAGGGCAGACACCTATTGATATCCTGGGACATTAGGTTTCCCACCAAAAGATTTCACTTAAAAAAAAGGCCAGTTGATGTCACACTTGATCCTTTAAGTCTTGGCAACAAATAAGTTATTGAACAAATAAGTTAACAAGTCTAAGTCCTTTAATGCTTTCTTTCCCTTGCATTAAGTTACTTTATCATAGAGGGCAAAGTGCAATGTAATATAATATTGTGTATCAGTCAATGTCTCTTATGGAGCTAACCATCTAAATTAACATTCTTAAACACAAAAGGCAATTTCCTAGGAAGCCGATTGCCCAATCTGTATGTTTTCATAGCGTGGGTGAATGCCCACAAAAACACAGGGGAACATATAAACTCCATGCAGATGTCCTTGTTTGGATAACTGCGGGTCCCAGTGCTGCAAGGCATTACTGTTAACTACTGAGACAATATATGTTGTTATACAGCAGGAAGTATGACATATGCATATGTTGCCAGTGAAAAGGCGTGATCAATGTTAGAGGATCCTTGGATAATAAAATGTTGACCAGGGGGTCCTGCCCGTTAAAAGGTTGTGGCACGGGTGAAAATGCAATCTGTCAACTACATCACATAACACAAGTTAAAACTGTTTCTTTTTAAATTAAAATTGGTACTCCGGTGGAAAACTTTTTTTTTTTTAATCAACTGGTGCCAGAAAGTTAAACAGATTTGTAAATTACTTCTATTAAAAAATCATAATCCTTCCAGTACTTATTAGCTGCTGAATACTACAGACCACAGTGCTCTCTGCTGACATCTCTGTCCATTTTAAGAACTGTCCAGAGTGGGAGAAAATCCCCATAGAAAACATATGCTGCTCTGGACAGTTCCTAAAATGGACAGAGATGTCAGCAGAGAGCACTGTGGTCATGATTCAGCAGAGAGCTCTGTGTTCCAAAAAGAAAATAATTTCCTCTGTAGTATTCCTCTGTAGTACTAGAAGGATTATGATTTATTAATAGAAGTAATTTACAAATCTGTAACTTTCTGGCACCAATTGATTAAAAAAAGAAAAAAATCCATATAGTACCCCTTTAACCCCTTATGGACGCAGCCCATTTTGACCTTAAGGACGCAGCAGTTTTTAGCAAATCTGAACATTGTCACTTTAAGCATTAATAACTCTGGGATGTTTTAACGTCTGAATTTGATTCTGAGACCGTTTTTTTGTGACATGTTCTACTTTATGTTAGTGGAAAATGTTTGTCGATTCTTGGTGAAAAAATCATAGATTTCATGAAAAATTAAAAAATTTAGCATTTTTCGAACTTTGAAGCTCTCAGCTTGTAAGGAAAGTGAACATTCCAAATACATGATATAATGATTCACATATACAATATGTCTAGTTTGTGTTTGCATGATAAAGTTGACACGTTTTTACTTTTTGAAGACATTATAGACCTTTTTAGTTTAGCAGCAATTTTCCAATTTTTCATTAAAATTTCAAAATCGGAATTTTTCAGGGACCAGTTCAGTTTCAAAGTGAATTTGAGGGTCTTTATGTTAGAAATACCCTATAATGGATCCCATTATGAAAGCTGCACCGCTTAAAGTATTCAAAATGAAATTCAGAAATGTTATTAACCCTTTAGGTGTTTCACAGGAATAGCAGCAAAGTGGAGGAGAAAATTCAAAATCAGCTGGCACACTTTTGGAAACTACACCCCTCAAGGAACGTAACAAGGGTTATAGTGAGCCTTAATACATCACAGGTGATTTACAAATTTTCGCTTAAGTTGGACGTGAGAATGAAAAATTTTATTTTTTTCACTAAAATGCTGGTGTTATCCCAAAATTTTCATTTTTACAAGGGATAATAGGAGAAAAAGCCCCCCAAAATTTGTAACAATTTCTTCTGAGTATGGAAATACCCTATATGTGGATGTAAAGTGCTCTGCGGGCGAACTACAATGCTCAGAAGAGAAGTAGCGCCACTGGGCTTTTGGAAAGGGAATTGGGTTGGAATAGAAGTCGGGGGCCTTGTGGGTTTACAAAGCCCCCATGCTACCAGAACAGCAGAACCCCCCCCCCCCCACGTGACCCCATTTTGTAAACTACACCCCTCACAGAATTTAATAAGGGGAGCAGTTAGCATTTACACCCCACTGGCATTTGACAGATTTTTTGAACAGTGGGCCGTGCAAATTAAAAATTACATTTTTCATTTTCACGGACCACTGTTCCAGAAATCTGTCAGACACCTGTGGGGTGTAAATGCTCACTGTACCCCTTATTATATTACATTAGGGGTGTAGTTTCCAAAATGGGGTCGTGTGTGTGTGTGTGTGTGTGTGGGGGGGGGGGGGGGGGTCCATTGTTCTGGCCCGCAAAGCACTTTACATCCACATATGGGGTATTTTCTTACTCAGAAGAAATGGTGTTACAAATTTTGGGGGGCTTTTTCTCCTATTATCCCATGTGAAAATAAAAACTTTGGGGTAATACCAGCATTTTAGTGGAAAAAAAAATCAGAGTTTTCATTTTCACGTCCAACTGTAACGAAAATTTGTCAAACACCTGTTGGACGTGAAAATTAAAAATCTGATTTTTTTTTCACTAAAATGCTGGTATAACCCCAAAGTTTTTATTTTCACAAGGGGTAATAGGAGAAAAAGTTAAGGCTTACTATACCCGTTCTTACATTCCGTGAGGGGTGAAGTTTCCAAAATGGGGTCACATGGGGGTGATTTTTTCTTTTGCGTTTATGTCAGAACCGCTGTAACTATCAGCCACCCCTGTGCAAATCCCCAATTTAGACCTCAAATGTACATAGTGCGCTCTCACTCCTGAGCCTTGTGCGTCCGCAGAGCATTTTACCTCCACATATGGGGTATTTTCGTACTCTGGAGAAATTAGCTACAAATTTTGGGGGTCTTTTTTTCCTTTTACCTCTTGCAAAAATGAAAAGTATGGGGCAACACCAGCATAGTAGACCCCAACTTTACCTTTTCATAAGGGGTAAAAGGAGAAAAAGCCCCCCATAATTTGCAGTTCAATTTCTCCCGAGTATGGAAAAACCCAATACGTGGCCCTAAACTGTTGCCTTGAAATACGACAGGGCTCCGAGAGAGAGCGCCATGCGCATTTGAGGCCTAAATTAGGGATTTGCATAGGGACAGACACAATAGTGTTACCCAAACAGGGTGCCTCCAGCTGTTGCAAAACTCCCAGCATGCCGGAACAGTCAATGGCTGTCCAGCAATACTGGGAGTTATGTTGCAACAGCTGGAGGCTCCGTTTTTGAAACACTGCCGTATAAGACGTTTTACATTTTTATAGGGGGGGTGGGGGCAGTGTAAGGGGGTGTATATGTAGTGTTTTACACTTTATTTTGTGCAGGTGTAGTGTTTTTAGGGTACATTCACATGGGCGGGTTCACATCGAGTTTCCCACTGGGAGTTTGAGCTGCGGCAGAAAATTTTCTGCAGCTCAAACTGAAAGGGAAACTGTCTGTAAACCTCCGCCCGTGTGAATGTACCCTGTACATTCACATGGGGGGGGCTAACCTTCAACTGTTGCAAAACTACAACTCCCAGCATGCACTGACAGACCGTGCATGCTGGGAGTTGTAATTATGCAACAGCTGGAGGCACACTGGTTGGGAAACACTAAGTTAGGTAACAGACTACCGCAGTGTTTCCGCACCAGTGTACCTCCAGCTGTTGCAAAACTACAACTTCCAGCATGCATGGTCTGTCTTCCTGGGAAGTGTAGTTTTGCAACAGCTGGAGGCACACAGGTTGGAAAACACTGAGTTAGGAAACAGACAGTGTTTCCCAACCAGTGTGCCTCCAGTTGTTGCAAAACTACAACTCCCAGCATGCCCGGAGAGCCGAAGGGCATGCTGGTAGTTGCAGTTTTGCAACATCTGACCCTTCAGATGTTGCCGAACTACAACTTCCAGCATGCCCAGGCAGCCTTTGGCTATCTGGGCATGCTGGGAGTTGTAGTTGTGAAACTATGCAGCAGTGAACATCACTTACCAGATTTTCACTGCTGCATTCTGCTGCTACTGGTCCTCCCCGCCGCAGGTTCCCCGCTGTCTGCCGCCGGTCCTCCGCTGTCTGCCGGTGTCCCCACTGATAACCGCCATCGCCAACTTTGCCCCGCTCTGCCCGGACTTCCAGAGCGGGCATCTCAACTTTGACCCCCCCCCCCCCCCGCGATCAGCCAATCGCAGGGAATAGCCATCTCGCTCCTATACTTTAGGATGATCGGAGCAGTCTCTGACAGCTCCAATCATCCCTATTTTCCAGGCTATCGGGTCACCAGAGAGAGAGGACAAGCAGGGCCCTGTGCACGGAGGACAAGCACTGTGCACTGAGGCTGTTACATGCCCCCAGATCACACAGCAGGATGATTGACAAGCCATCACCAACTTTGCTCCGCTCTGCCCGGACTTCCAGAGCGGGCATCTCAACTTTGACCCCCCCCCCCCCCCCCTGCGATTGGCCGATCGCCGATCAGCCAATCGCAGGGGATAGGAGGAGATGGCACCCCTGGGGACAAGCAGGGCCCTGTGCACGGGGGACAAGCAGGGCCCTGTGCACGGGGGACAAGCAGGGCCCTGTGCACGGGGGACAAGCAGGGCCCTGTGCACGGGGGACAAGCAGGGCCCTGTGCACGGGGGACAAGCAGGGCCCTGTGCACGGGGGACAAGCAGGGCCCTGTGCACGGAGGACAAGCAGGGCCCTGTGCACGGAGGACAAGCAGGGCCCTGTGCACGGAGGACAAGCAGGGCCCTGTGCACGGAGGACAAGCAGGGCCCTGTGCACGGAGGACAAGCAGGGCCCTGTGCACGGAGGACAAGCAGGGCCCTGTGCACGGAGGACAAGCAGGGCCCTGTGCACGGAGGACAAGCAGGGCCCTGTGCACGGAGGACAAGCAGGGCCCTGTGCACGGAGGACAAGCAGGGCCCTGTGCACGGAGGACAAGCAGGGCCCTGTGCACGGAGGACAAGCAGGGCCCTGTGCACGGAGGACAAGCAGGGCCCTGTGCACGGAGGACAAGCAGGGCCCTGTGCACGGAGGACAAGCACTGTGCACTGAGGCTGTTACATGCCCCCAGCTCACACAGCAGGATGATTGACAAGCCATCACCAACTTTGCTCCGCTCTGCCCGGACTTCCAGAGCGGGCATCTCAACTTTGACCCCCCCCCCCCCTGCGATTGGCCGATCGCCGATCAGCCAATCGCAGGGGATAGGAGGAGATGGCACCCCTGCCATCTCGCTCCTATACTTTAGGATGATCGGAGTAGTCTCGGAGGACAAGCAGGGCCCTGTGCACGGGGGACAAGCAGGGCCCTGTGCACGGGGGACAAGCAGGGCCCTGTGCACGGGGGACAAGCAGGGCCCTGTGCACGGGGGACAAGCAGGGCCCTGTGCACGGGGGACAAGCAGGGCCCTGTGCACGGGGGACAAGCAGGGCCCTGTGCACGGAGGACAAGCAGGGCCCTGTGCACGGAGGACAAGCAGGGCCCTGTGCACGGAGGACAAGCAGGGCCCTGTGCACGGAGGACAAGCAGGGCCCTGTGCACGGAGGACAAGCAGGGCCCTGTGCACGGAGGACAAGCAGGGCCCTGTGCACGGAGGACAAGCAGGGCCCTGTGCACTGAGGACAAGCAGGGCCCTGTGCACTGAGGACAAGCAGGGCCCTGTGCACGGAGGACAAGCAGGGCCCTGTGCACGGAGGACAAGCAGGGCCCTGTGCACGGAGGACAAGCAGGGCCCTGTGCACGGAGGACAAGCAGGGCCCTGTGCACGGAGGACAAGCAGGGCCCTGTGCACGGAGGACAAGCAGGGCCCTGTGCACGGAGGACAAGCAGGGCCCTGTGCACGGAGGACAAGCAGGGCCCTGTGCACGGAGGACAAGCAGGGCCCTGTGCACGGAGGACAAGCAGGGCCCTGTGCACGGAGGACAAGCAGGGCCCTGTGCACGGAGGACAAGCAGGGCCCTGTGCATGGAGGACAAGCAGGGCCCTGTGCACGGAGGACAAGCAGGGCCCTGTGCACGGTGGACAAGCAGGGCCCTGTGCACGGTGGACAAGCAGGGCCCTCTGCACGGAGGACAAGCAGGGCCCTGTGCACTGAGGCTGTTACATGCCCCCAGCTCACACAGCAGGATGATTGACAAGCCAGGAGCCTGCACAGAGCCCTGCATGTCCCCCCCCTCACGTCCTGCATTTGGACTCCTCATAGAGACACACAGACAACAGCTGCAGGGACAGCATTTTTCACCCAAAATATATAAAATATTTAATTAGGGTATGTTCACACTGAGGAATTGGAGAGGAATTTCCACGAGTAATTCTGTTCACTTATTCCTCTCCAATTCATTCAGCAGTGCCATGCCCCATAGTATTTAGTTAACTTTCCTCTCCTCAGTTCACACTGAGGAAATTCTGCTAGCGGAATTCTGTCACAGAATTCCGTTCCGCATGAAGAATGAACATGTTCTTTCTTTAGGGTATGTTCACACTACAGTGTGCGAACCAAATCTCCGCTCGCTGAATTCAGCGAGCGGAGATTCAGCCTGGCAGCCGGCGGTAGGACTGCGCGGCACTGAGTCGTCACCATTGACGGCTATGCAGTGCTCGCTGACTTCCGCGCAAAGAATGAACATGTTCATTCTCTGTGCGCAACAATTTCATGTCCGCTGCTGAAATTCCGCAGTGTGAACGGGTCTCGCGGAGACCCATTCACACTAATGCTAAGTTCACATCGCGGAATTCCGTAGTGTGAACATACCCTCATGCGGAATTCGGCTAGTAACTCTGTGCGGAATTCGTGCATTACTGTGTGTCCTATCCTCTTTCATTTCCGCAAGGAAATCAGAGCGGAATTCTGCGTGGAAAAAAACAGTGTTTTTGAGCGGATTTTTTAAGCAAACACTCCGCTCACACCTTAACCAGTGTCAACATACCCTTAATGTATATTACAAAAATACATATAATAGTGTTTTCTTCATTATAATCAAAAGTTTTTGTTAACAATAGGTACGCGTTAAAGCCCTTCAGTTTCATCTGTCAACTGCACATCAACCCCTATTACACCGCCCCCCCCAAACTCCACATATAGGCAGGGCGATGTTTGGCAGTATGGGATTATGCACTACTCTTGTTTGGCTTGTTTTTTGGGCCAACATTTTTTTTTTGACTCCCAAGATGTAGTTTTTGTGGCTAGTTTTTCTTTGGAAATTTTTTTTTTTTTGTACAAATCATGTGATTCTTTCATCATATGATTTCTATTGAAAAATTTAGGCAAAAATGACAATAAATAATACACATACATGGTCTTTTTCCTGGTGTTTTTCCTCTCATAGGGGTGTACGGTTATGTTCACAAGGCATCATTTCTATGCAAAACTCCACCAAAGAATTTTACCATAATTTATTGTCTATTGTTTGCAATGGGATTCCCCAGTCCCATTCAGACAGGGAATTTCTGCGGTGACCATTCAGCCGTGGAAATTCAATTTTTGGCATTCTGCAATAATATAAGACAAGCCTTATTTTGCAGAATTCTGCTACAGAATCCCATTGAAGTCAAAGGGGCTTGAATTTCGGAGGAATTTCCAACTGATCAGCAGCTATCATTTGGCCACAACTCTTTGCCCCCCCCCCCCCCAAAATGGCATGAAACAAGTATTCCATTTAAGGATTTTTTATATTTTCCTCTCTTTCTTAAACACCTGTCTCCAGCCTAAGACCCCTTTCACAGTGCCTTGGGGCCCGGCCGTGGGAAGGCCTCTGCAGAATAGCGGGAGAAAAATTACAGCATGTGCCGTCTTTTTCTCCCGCTATTCACAATAGTAAATGGGAGCCGCCGGAACACGTTGTTTGCTGTTGTTCCCCGTTAAGAGAACAGACGTTAAAGTCAGAAAAAAAAGGGACTTGGATGGCCATTCTCGACGGGGAGCAGTGTGAAAGTAGCCCAACAATGATTTTTAGGCCTGCATACACTATCCACTGAACTGAAGAACTACCATTTTCTCCTTCTTTGGTCGTTTGCTGGCCCTTTTACACAGGTCAATTACCGGGAATGAATGCTTTTATAGATGTTCATTCGGCTGACAATCTACATGTGTAAAAGGCATTTAAAAATAAAATATAATTCAACTATTTTACTCCATTATTGTGTCCTCTAATTGTGTATAATGAGATAATTTCCATAGAGGTGCATACCTTGGCTTATGAAAGCTCGGCTATGTTACATCGAAAATGTATATCTGGGAAACACTTTAATTTCATGTAACTGGTGAGAATGTGAAATAAAAGTACGAAGCCAATAATTACAGTTTGCATATGAAAGGAATAGAAATGATACATGTAATAATGCAATGTTACACAGCGGGGGCTATGGTGTTGAGGCAACATTACTACACAACATGAACAAACACCTCATGCCTTAACACAGCATGAAAGAAATATCATAATAAAAGCACTGTAATGTGTTTGTACTGTGTATTGATTCCAGCAGAGGAAAGAGCCATCAAAGCAGCAGCTGTGCCCCCTCCCACCGGAGAAATCAATAGCCATTGAATACTTGTATTATTGTCAATTGGAAGGTTTCTGGGGTGCAATTTCTTGTTTTCTAAGAACCAGACAAATTTCAGTGGCATAAGTATCTACTTGCAAAACATGTGTTGGTCCTCTTTGGTTAACAAAGATATCAAAAGCTGAGCAAATGTATCAGAATCTCTCACACAGAAGCATTAAAGGGGTACTCCGGAGGAAAACAAATGCTTTCAAATTAACTGGTGCCAGAAAGTTATACAGATTTGTAAATTACATTTATTTAAAAATCTTAATCCTTCCACTAATTATCAGCTGCAGTATGCTCCAGAGGAAGTTGTGCAGTTCTTTTCTGCCTGACCACAGTGCCCTCTGCTGACACCTCTGTCCGTGTCAGGAATCGTCTGGAGTAGGAACAAATCCCCTTAGCAAACCTATCCTGCTCTGGACAGTTCCTGACACAGACAGAGGTGTCAGCAGAGAGCAGTGTGGAGAGACTGAAAAGAACTATACAACTTTCTCTGTAGTATACAGCAGCTGATAAGTGCTGGAAGGATTGAGATTTTTAAATAGAAGTAATTTACAAATCTGTATAACTTTACGGCACCAGTGGATTTTAAAACATTTTTTCCCCCATCGAAGCACCCCTTTAAATGGGCCCTATAAAAATAAACTTTTTATATGTTGTGCATGTTGGCAAAACATTAACCATTCTAATATACTTAATAAAGCATGTTTATCTCTTTTTTATAAAAAAAAAAAATTAAAATAAAATCAAGGCTTATATATAAAAAAAAAAACAAAAAAAAAAAAAACACCACCACACGCTTAGGATGAAGGAAGTTCAATCTTGCGTGTCTTTTCCCCCATTGCATACACTTTAAAAGAATCTACACAATTTTAAAAGACACTAAAACCTACCAGAAAAACTGTGCAAAATACCCCCACCTTTCCCCTAAGTGTATTAGAAGGTAGCAAAGATCCTGACATCTTTGTTATTTTCTGTTTAACAAAATAATTCTTTCCATAGGATTGTAAAATTCAGGTCCATTGATGTATTAAAGGGGTAAACCGGCCCTAAAACACCTTATCCCCTATCCAAAGGGATCGGGGATAAGATGTCCGAGCGCGGGGGTCCCGCTTCTGGGGACCCCTGCAATCTTGCATTCAGCACCCACCTCGGGGAGCTGCACACCGCGCTGCCAGCTCAGAATCTGCCGTGTGACGACCACGGGGCTGGAGTATCGTGACATCAACACTTCGCCCCCATGTGACGTTACGCCCCGCCCCCAGCTATGCAAGTCTATGGGAGGGGGAGTGACTGATCTTTCCTGCTTGATATTTGCCAGTTTCTGATCTTCAGTCAGAACGGCTCCATCATCACATGCCATGTGTCTGATATTATACTGACACAAATACTAATGCACCAGGATACTCTCCTGTTCACAGAGAAACGTTCATGGGATGTGACGCTGATGTGACAGTAAGGCTGATGTGATCTGTCAGAAACACATTGTAAATGACTATAATTTATGAAGACAGCTTTATCACCAGAGCAGTACCCTGTCTGTCAGCTGTTACACGGGGGCGGATCCGTGATGTCATGATACTCCGGCCCCGTGGTAGTCACCCTGCAGATTCTGAGCTGGCAGCGTGGCGTGCAGCTCCCCGAGGTGGGTGCTGATTGCAAGATTGTGGGGGTCCCCAGCGCTCAGACATCTTATCCCCTAACCTTTGGATAGGGGAAAAGATGTCTTAGGGCCGGAGTACCCCTTTAAGGATCCTCAAGGTTCCTTTAGGTCTCAGTTTATTTATTTATTACAGGATGAGTTTTTCAGGCCAGTGTGTGGAAAACCTCACTAGAATTACTCTTTGGATTAGAAACTTCATACAATTCATTACTGTAAATGTCACTGTTCAAGAAAGAACATAACACTGACCATAACTTTAAAAAAAAAAATAATAATAATAATAATAATAATATATATATATACACACGACCAAAAAGTAAGAGTCCATTTTTCTTTTCTCTCTCCACACCAACGACCTATTACTTGTTGGAGGATAGTAAAAGGGGCTCAGTATTTAAAAAAATATTTTGCTAAAAATACTGACCAAAATACTGTGTGTGTGAACATAGTCTAAGGACAGTAATCCCCCACCTGTGGGCAAAACTACAACTTCCATCATGCCATGACAGTTTGCAGTTCTTGTGGGTCTTCAATCATGCCAAAGGCTGCCAAAACATGCTGGGGGTTGTAGTTTTGCAACAGATGAAGAACCACAGGTGGGGGAGCACTGCTTTAGAACATACTTATTGATAGCAACACTTATCGTTGACAGGGATTCCTGACAAAAGCTTTATGGGGTGGTATCATTAAGAAAAGCCCTGTCTGTATGCCCTATAAAGGGCAAAATGAATGGCATCATATTGTCTCTGATCATGTCATATGAGAAGGGCTTTGCTTCCCTTCAATACATATGATAAAGTTTATTCTGTTCCCAAGTATAAAGTTGGCGTTACGTATGTCACTTCCCTTATATCTGTGTTATCCCAGATTACGAGCCATGCAGAACCATGTAGTATACAGTTGTGTAACTAATTGGTATATTATATAAGAGGAGGCTGATCTTTCCTGCATGATATTTGCCAGTTTCTGATCTTCAGTCAGAACGGCTCCATCATCACATGCCATGTGTCTGATATTATACTGACACAAATACTAATGCACCAGGATACTCTCCTGTTCACAGAGAAACGTTCATGGGATGTGACGCTGATGTGACAGTAAGGCTGATGTGATCTGTCATAAACACATTGTAAATGACTATAATTTATGAAGACAGCTTTATCACCAGAGCAGTACCCTGTCTCAACTTCTCGTGCTGTATTGTTGATTTGTACATCATTGGAGTCCAGGAATTCTGGGGCATAACATTGGATTTTTTTGTATCCAGCAATAATCCAACATTTTATTATATTGTGTGTACTTACAGTAAAGAGACGTGCTTGCTTACCAGATTTAACCACAATTTAACTACTTTTCTATTATAATCAAGTGCAACCCTCTTCCTGAATATATACAGGGTATATGCCTTTATAACCCGTCTACACTGATGCAGTAATGTATATACATTCATGAAATAAGAAAATGTACACAGATTAGTCAGAACATTATGACTATCTGACTAATATCGTGTAGCTTCTCTTGCGCGGCCAAATCAGCTCTGACCTGTAGAGACATAGGCCGCCATTTATCATTGTAGGTGAAGCATTTTTCTACACCTTTTTTTGTGTGCTGGTAATGTGTAGGAGCACCACATTTATTAAATGGTTACAGAGCAACTGATACATTTTGTGCAGGTCACATTTTCTGAAATTTCTCTCTTCACATACACCAAAAAGCTAAGCTAAGTCTGGGCTGGTGTAGTTTGAGAGACTTTTTAGTGGCTTTGTGCCCTTTTTTGCACCTTTTCACAAAAAGGTGCAGTTCATAAAAACCCTTCCATATCATGTGTATTGCCAAAACTAGTGGATTGAACCTCAAAATCTGCAGAAATGTGTGTGAATCAAAAAGATGCAAAAAAAGGCGCAAATAAACCCTGCCTGCGCCTTTTTTGCGCCTTTTCTAGACACAAGAAACAGTCTAAAGACAAAGATAAATGTTGGCCATGGACTCCACAAGACCTCTGAAGATGATAACAGGGGATGTTTAAAGTTCTCGAGGAGCCTCTATGGATCACACTTGTTTTCCAGCACATCCCACAGATGCTTGACTGGACTGATGTGTGGGCAGTTTGAAGCCTATAACTTAGGGCCCATTCAGACTGTAGAAAAGCTACCCAGAAAAGTTCCAGGCAGACATGTGGGACAGACACCATCTCCATTAATGGCAATTAGGGATCGACCGATTATCGGTATGGCCGATATTATCTGCCGATAATCACGATTTTGGGCATTATCGGTATCGGCAATTACCTTGCCGATAAGCCGATAATGCCCCGACCCCCGCACCGCCCCCACCGCATCGCCCCCCCCCCACCGCACCACGTCGCACCCCCACCGTAGTGCTGGGCGGTATACCGGTATGGATTTTTGCCCATACCGCTATACCGGTCGGGCCCCTCCCCCACCCTCCGAGTCAATAAAAAAAATTAAACTTACCCGTAATGGGGGTGGTCCGGGCCATCCTTCCTTCCTGTAGTGTCCGGCGGCATTCCAGGTGGAGGGTGAACCGGTCCGGGCTGTCCTTCTCCGGGGGTCATCTTTTCCACTCCGGGCAGGCTCTGGCCTAGTACGCTGCATATACGCCGCTACGCCGTGACGTCAGGTGCGTCGCTGCGCACGGGCGTCACTGCGCAGCGGCGTCTATGCTGCGTTACTAGGCCGGAGCCTGCCCGGAGTGGAGAAGATGACCCCAGGAGAAGAAGGACAGCCCGGACAGGTTCACCCTTCACCCGGAATGCCGCCGGACACTACAGGAAGGAAGGATGGCGCGGACCACCCTGACAGGTAGGGGGAGAGAAACGGGTGGTGGTGGGTGGTGGCGGCGGCGGCCTATGGCACCGCAAAAGCCACTGCAGTGCATTGATTTAAAGCGCCCACTTTAAATCAATGATCTGCAGCGGTGTCGCGGGGGGATAAATATTGGAATATCGGTATAAGTTATCGGCTATCAGCCCTAACCTCCACCGATTATCGGTATCAGTATCGACCCTAAAAAAACGATATCGGTCGATCCCCAGTGGCAATGTATGTCCGAGTTTCTGTCACTGAAAAAATTATTCAAAGAAACTACTGAATGTTCAAATGGTCCAGCAGAAAACTGATGATATTAGAGACTGCAAGTGTCAGAAACAAATAAAATAATATAGTAAGAAACCATAAGGGATAATGAGGAGATACTAAAACATAACTTTTATAGGTGCTCATTTAAAGTATCCACAACACAATAATAATTAATATTCAAAGTTTAAAATAACCGACCAGAGTTGCCAGTCGCTAACTCTGGCCATACCCGAAATTGAAGTAGGGGGTCAAATATAAACCACACAACAATAATATAGTAAAGAGACGCAAGACGCTATGTCAGGAATATCAATGCATAAGATTTCAATACAATGCTGCATATGTTTTCTCAAGAGAAATAAATCACAGTGCTCAATATTGTTCTCAGTATAAAGTAGGTTTCGGTCACGTATCACCACAAATGCCTCAACTTCTCCCAAATTGTATGGTCCAGTAGAGGCGTAATACATATGCAGAAATTATAGCAAGTGCCTCAAAATGTCCCAGAATGTGCAGTTTCCTAGAGGCAAATACATGTGTAGGGGACAGAGACCCTTGAGGTTTATGTATTATATCAGGGTGTGGAAATTTAATTAAAAAAAACTACTTGTCCAAGGGACTAAAACAATGCAAAATCTACTTGACTGGACAATTTTCGCTTTTACAATCTCGTTTTTTCCTCCTCGCCCTATAATAGCCATAACAAACTACTATAATGATACCTTTTAATATTTCCATAACATATGCTCCAAAACAAAACAAAAAAAATATTGGTGAAGTGAAATTGAAATAGTAAAAGATTATTTTGCAAATTTGGTGGTTTTCATTTCGACACCATTTACCTTGTGGTTGAGCTAACATGCAATTTTGATACTTTAGACTGACCTGATTACAGAAATACCAGATTTGTAGTTTCCCTCATGTTTTACTAATTTAAAAAAAATCTGAACTTTTTAGATTTTCTTTTTAATTGCCATTTTCTAACCCCTGTAGCTTTTTTATTTTTATTTTTTTCCGCATAGAAGGGCTACATTTTTTCACCATAAGCATCCACCCCACTAGCCCACCAGGGAGCATTCACATGTCCCTTAAGATGCCACTGTCAGCTTCGACAGCGGCAATCTAAAGGGTTAATAGCCAGCCGTGGCGATCTCCGCATGCTGGCTATTAGCGGCGGCCCCCAGCTACTGAAAACCGCCTTAGGCTACAGAGTATGGAGCGGGCTCGAGTCTGGAGCCCCCTCCATACACCCCTCTCAGCGCTGCTGTGCTTGTCGGGGACTTTCAGGTCTGGCCCTGCTTGACTGAAGAAGGGCTAAGGGCTGGAAAAATTCACCTGCCCAGCACACCGGAACTGCATGTGCCGGGCGATAGGAATTACACATCCCTGTTATGTTCCCACAATAAGACATGCATGAAAGCAGTCAAGATGATGAAACAAGCAGGTATTCCACACAGGGTTTCATGGTCATGATGTCCGGCATGTAGTATAGACAGAGCGCATACCTGCAGTGGCAGGGAGCCACGTGTCTACAGGCTTCACTGCCCTCTGTGACACGTTAAAGCATTTGTTACATTCTCTGCATGCATTATAGTTCTCTATAGGCCTCCCCTGAGGATGCCGTACTATCCCGGCAGAAATGTGTTGGGAACCTACTTTATACTGAGAATAATATTAGGCACTTTGATTTATTGCTCTTGAGAAATCATATGCAGCATTGTATTAAAATCTTGTGCATTGATATTTCTGAGATAGCGTCTTGCGTCTCATTACTATATTATTGTAGCTTGGTGTGGGTTTTTTGAACCCTACTTCTCTTTCCGGTATGAACAGAGTTAGTGACTGGCAACTCTGTTATTTCAACTTTAATTTAAATTTTACTTTGAATAGTAATTATTATTGTGTTTTGGATACTTTTAATGAGCACTTATTAAAAAGGTAATGTTTTAGTGTCTCCCCATCATCCCTTACGGTTTACATACTATATTATTTCATTTGTTTTCACAAAAAAATTAACATGTTCATTCTTTCAGCGGAGTCCGAAATGTAAATTTGCAAAGTAGAAATTTTTTTTACATGGAAAATAAATTCTGAGGGGTGCAGGGTACAACAGAATCCCATTGAAAACAACAGGATGCTGCTGCACTGGAGTTCCCGAGCAGAATTTTTCTGCAGGATTCCACATATTTTGCTGTGTAAATTGGGATCTCTCACATATAAAAATGTACACCCTATCCGCAGGTTTAGATTGCTGGGGGGGCTTCCGACTGATGGGACCGTGATCTCCTGTATGGGACCTTGGCTCTATCCAGTAACAGGGCGTGTCGACCCCTGTACGAAGCAGAAGTCGACATGCCCCCTCCATATATCTGTTTGGGCGAGCCGTTCGGCTATCTTTGGCTCTCCCATAGAGATATATGGAGGGGGGGTGTTGGCCGCTGCTTCATGCGGGGTAGGACATTCTCCGTACAGGAGATCACAGGGGTCTGACCGCTGAGATCACCGTGATCTAAAACTTACCCCTATCCTGTGGATAGGGGATACGTTTTTGTACGTGATACTTCTCCTTTAAAGTCTTTCTCATGTTCCTTAAACCATTCCTAAACAGTTTTAGCAGTGTGGTAAGGCAGGACTACTGTTGCCAAAAAGAGAGGTACTGCAGTGATGTTTAGATAGATGTTTAGTCTCATAGTAATAAACACCAGGGGCCAAAATTTTAGAGTAGAACATCACCCAGAGAATCACTCTGCACCCTCTTGCCTTCTTCCTATAGTGCATCCCAATATCTCTCTCGTAGGTGATGTTCACATACCCAGCCATATACATGATTCATCAGTCCAGGCCCCCTAATTCTGATGTTCACATTGTAGACGTTATGATACTTATACTTCCTTGCCCTTTTTCCTGCTTTAAAACACATGAACTTCAAGAACTGACTGTTCACTTGACTAGTCTGATTTCAATGTAATGGCTTATCAGCTCAGTTTAGTTCGGCTTCTTATCGAAGGGTGGCAGCAGTTGGACCCTCACTGAACAGACATTGATGGGGAAAACCCATCAATATAAAAAGTGAAAAAAAAAATGCTTTTAATGATATAACCTTTTCCAATACTTCCAATATATAAATAAATAAACCAAACAATAGGAACTAGAGAATCAAGTCAGGAAGGGAACAGTAATGGCTGCCCATCCAACTGATAATTTGTTGTCCATTGTTTCTTTCAACAAAACTTCTATTTTATACTCATTTTTACGTCAATGCACTTCAATTCAGTGTTTTACATTCGCAATTTACCTTTGAAAAAACACCTAAACTTCAAGAAACTGTCCAATCTTTTCTAATTTCCGGACACACACACACAAGAGACCTCTTGTCTGAAATTATCTGGAATACAATGGACTAATGTTCACTCCCGCGATGATGTCCCTTTTACCATCCTCTTCTGACAGGCTTTTTTCTGGCCGCAGCACACATTGTACTTTGGAGTAATTTACTTTGGAATACGTTGCTGTTTATACTAAAACAGGTCAGACTGATTTCCGTGGCGGTCTACCTAGTAAGCTCTTTTCTTACACACTCCTAATTTAAGCCATGTATTGTGCTATATGCTTTCTAACTCAAAAGATGGAATACATGTCTTTTTAATGGCACAATGTGCTGTTTAAAGGAGAGATAGATGACAGGCTATATAATGGAAACTTTTATCCAAATGATATCAAAATAGTGCTTCCCTTGTGGATGAAAAAGACCCAGCAGCTTAATGGGAGAACAGTGGCAGAGCAGAGCAATTTCTTAGAAAAAGAACAAAACAAAAAACTTGGTTTATAAACCACAATCTGTTAGGAGTCCTAGGTGAGCCAGACATCATTATAAGAAAACAAAAAAGGCACAATTTCCTCTGATATTGATGTATGTAGGACATGTACACTGAATGGGTATTTGAATGCAAATTTAGATTACTAGATTATTAATTTTAGTTTTTTTGTAGCAATTTACATTAATTTTTTTAGTAGCACTTTATATACATTTCACTGCTGATCTTATTTTACAATTGATTATGTCTTGAAGAAATGCCAGAGAGACAGACATCTGCTCTACATCATAGCAAACCGTAATACAAATTTCTAAAAATAACCAGCCAAAAGCTTTTAATAAAAAATGAATGAAACCGTTAATCTCCAAATGAAAAATAATGGAAATGTAAGAAATGGTCACCAACTTTTCTACAATCTTCGCATACGCTCACTGGCCATTTTATTAGGTACACCTGTTCAATTGCTTGTTAACGCAAACAGCTTATTGTAATGACTCGTCCGTGTCTGACCCAAAGGGTTAAACTTTCTCGAGCTCTGGTTTGGTTGCTGGCTACACCCTAGCTATCTGGGCTGGTCATCTGACCATGCTGAGATCTGTGTAGCTGGCTATTTAAACCTGCAGCGTGCGTCTAGTCCTTGCCAGTGAAAGACTGTTTAGTAACCAGCAGTCTTATAGGGGGAGATTTATCAAAACCTGTCCAGAAGAAAAGTTGAACAGTTGCCCATAGCAACCAATCAGATCGCTCCTTTCATTTTTGAAAAGGCTTCTGAAAAAACGAAAGAAGCGATCTGATTGGTTGCTATGGGCAACTTAAACACTCTTCCTTTACACAGGTTTTGATAAATCTCCCTCATAGTTTTTCTGACTTCAGGTTTTGATTTTTGGCTCGTCTTTTTGACTACTCTCCTGCTTAGTGTTCTGGTACTCTGCTTATTGTGTGTTTTGTCTGGTACTCACTTTACTGTGTGTTTGTCATAGTGTATCTGTTCGTTTGTGTGTCTCCAGTTGATCCCAGATTCCGCCTGTTTTGTATTTTATTGTGCTGACAACAATGCCCCAGCACTCAGCAGGGAGGGTTTGTCATCATGATTGTCGATATGCCACTTAGGGTGGATAGGCAAAAGGAAGGGACAATGGCTGTGGGCGAGTTATGGCTTCACTGTTTCCTGCCCATACGTGACACTTATCAGCCAATCACATGGAAGTAACTAAATGAATTTAGGAATATTGTTGTGGTCAAGACACCTTGCTGAAGATCAAACAGACCATCTGAATGAAACAAAAAGGGGATTTAAGTGACTTTGAATGTGACATGGTTGTTGGTGTCAGAAGGACTGGTCTGTATATGTCAGAAATTTCTGATATACTGGGATTACACACACACATATCCAGTGAGCATTAGTTGTGTTGACAATAAGGCCCTGATGTCAGAGGAGAATGGGCAGACTAGTTCGATGACAAAGAAAACAGCAACTGAAATAAATGCTTGTTACCACCAAGGTATGCAGAACAACATCTCTGAATGCACAACATGTCAAGCGTTACATTATACGGATTACAGCAGCAGAAGACCACACCAGGGTCAAAAATTGGACAATAGAAAACTGGAAGCACATTGCCTGGTCTTATGCGTCTCGATTCCATCTGCGACATTCAGATGTGTGAAGTGGAGTTGAAAAAGAAGACCCTTCTATAACCAGATGCTGCTTTTTCCAGTAATAAAGATTTTCAAGTCAAGGGTATTAATTAAATTCAGGGTGGACTTGTTATAGCAGAATAAAACAAAAAAAAAAAAAACATGACGAGTTTTGGGGGCTATTTCTCTCTTTCCTCAGATTGTCTGGAAAAACTGTCCATGGAAGAAGTCTCCCATCAACTAGACAGCTCATTTCTCAAGGCTTACATCACTGAGAAAATTATACCCAGAGGTTTAAGACTGAGGCCTATAGCCTCCTTTAAAGAGGACACTTCATTCTGCCAAAATTGGGAAAATGCTTTGAATATTTGTTCCACCATCCTTCTACGTCTATTATCTGATAAAAGGGACTCTGTTGTAGAGTCAGTGTCTGACAATATTGATGCATGTATCTTCTCTTTGTCCAAATTTCAGCATTTCTCAGAGTATTCCTCATGGCACTCATCACACAATGAGAAAATGCAGAAACTTGAAAAAGATATCCTACATAAGAAATTGGGTAAGCTACATAGAGACAGGGACTACTATAATAATAACAATATTAAATTCTGGTTAAAAACTAACCAACCTGTCCCCCAGACACACAACAGACAACCACATAGGGGTAACACCGCTAGGACCTACAGAACCTACAAACCATCCCAATCAGTGGTTAATTCCAAAAATCGAGTCACTATACCGACCAAGTCTACTCAACTAGTCAAAACCCCAGGTCCGCAGCGGCTGACACGAATAGGCTCTATAAAGGGGGTACTCCAGTGGAAAACTTTTTTTTTTTTTTTTTTTAATCAACTGGTGCCAGGAAGTTAAACAGATTTGTAAATCACTTCTACTAAAAAATCTTAATCATTCCATTACTTTTTAGGGGCTGTATACTAAAGAAAAATCCAAAAAAGAAATGCATTTCCTCTGATGTCATGACCACAGTGCTCTCTGCTGACCTCTGCTGTCCATTTTAGGAACTGTCCAGAGCAGAAGAAAGTCCCCATAGCAAACATATGCTGCTCTGGACAGTTCCTAAAATGGACAGACAGCAGAGGTCAGCAGAGAGCACTGTGGTCATGACATCAGAGGAAATGCATTTCTTTTTTGGATTTTTCTTTATTATACAGCCCCTAAAAAGTAATGGAATGATTAAGATTTTTTAATAGAAGTGATTTACAAATCTGTTTAACTTCCTAGCACCAGTTGATTAAAAAAAAAAGTTATCCACGGGAGTACCCCTTTAAAGCCATAGTGAAGTCCATCAACACTGTGCCCCCCACCACACTCTTGGTCTCCAGGACACATCACCGTTTCCAGACATTCATCTGGCCATAATCCCTCCACACCCAAACCACTGCCCACCTGTGACTCCGCTAGGTCCGCCGTGCCACAGGCCTCGATCCTGACGGAACCTCTTCCATCCATTATTCATCCCCCACAAGAACTCCTCGATTTCATGTCTCATCATCCTGCCTCTAATCATTGTCTTCCATCAGGTCGCCCCTCAACTCCTGACAATGAACCTCTGCTTGATGATTCTCTACTCACTCTGCATGAAAACACTCCGCCCTCATCCTTCACCCAACCACTCATACACCAAATTTTTTACCCCGATGGAACACCCCCCTTTGCACCCCCATTCCTATCAGAACAGGGGGCCACATCTCTACTGGACCAGTTCATCTCCAATTACAATACTACTTTTTTTTTTAGACCTTCCTCCCAGGGTGGTGACGCCTCCACCCTCCACTCTTCAGAGGAAGCCACCTATGCAACACATCCTAGCAAAACCACTGGGCCAAAAAAGAAAAGACAGAGTAGACGAGGACGCGGGGGGGGGGGGGGGGGGTACTAGAAAGAG
Source organism: Hyla sarda (assembly GCF_029499605.1). NCBI lineage: Eukaryota > Metazoa > Chordata > Amphibia > Anura > Hylidae > Hyla > Hyla sarda. The sequence continues at coordinate 168,650,182 of NC_079191.1, forward strand.
GAAAGAGAGAAGAAAAGAGAAGGAACAAAGCCAGCCAAAGAAGTCAGAGGGCCTAGACACAGTTATGATATTCAATCTCTCGTCCTATGTATTAAATGAGCACGAGAGTGATATTCTTAAGCGTGGACTGTCTTTTTGCCCCACTAGCCGGGCCAATAGTTTTGACCTGTTTCTTGACATTAACAACTTCATTAGAAAATTGACTATAAAAAGACATTTTCTTATGAAGGGTGATACTGATCAGGGGCCTTCACAAATAGCACCCTCGGATTCAGACACCCCTATTTATGTACACGCCGGACTTAAACCCAAGTCGAAATTTTACCCTCTTCATTCCAGGGGAAATTTTGTAGAGACCTTCTCTAGTCTCTTGTCCCGGGATCTAGAGAACATGACAAAACAAATAGACTTATACAGGTTCCAATAATAATCTATCGTCACAAGAGCGTTCTAGTATCAAATCTCTGGCTGATAACAATATCCTTATCAGACCAGCTGATAAAGGTGGTGGTGTGGTTATTCTTAATACTGTTGACTATATCAAAGAAGCTGCTCTCTGATTCCAAGTTCTACAAGGTCCTACCATCTGACCCCACAAAAAAGCATGCCATTGAACTAAAAGAGTTGGTTAATGAGGGTTCTGAACTGGGTATATTAAAGTCAGAGAAAGAGTTTATATATAAACGAACCAGCCCTGCCATTTTTATTACTTGCCCAAGGCGCACAAGAGTAACACAAACCCGCCAGGGCACCCTATAGTGTCAGGGATTTTTATCCCTTTTAAACACTAACACTTGGGGTTTACATTTCACACAGAACGTCTACAAGGATAATGCTGAGTTTCTTGACATGGTAGTCTTCCACAATGGTCTGGGTAAATTTCAAATTAAGACTTTCTTCAAGAAAGTCAACAGCAACAGTTATTTAGACTTTAAAAGCTCCCACTATAAAAAAATGGCTGACAAATGTCCCATTTGGGCAATTTAAGCGTATTAGACGCAACTGTATGACAGATGATGACTTCACTGCCCAAAGTAAAATTCTTAAACAAAGGTTTAAAGCCAAAAAGTATCCCAGATCTATTGTGGAAGCTTCCTTTAAGAAAGCTAGCACTTTGTCCCAAAGTGAATGCCTTACCACCAAGACAGCTCCTAACTCTGACAATAAGTGGGCAACTATCTTTATTACTACATATACCCGTGAACACAGGACCATTCAGAGGATCTTTCAAAAACATTGGCCCATTCTATTTGGCGACTCCTTCCTAAAGGACTCATTACCGACTAAACCTGGTATTACCTTTAGGAGGGCCAAAACACTGCGCAACATCATAGAACCTAGTAGACTGAAAACCTCGACCACTCCCACCACCACATTCATGTCTGTAAATGGAGTCTCCAAATGCGGTCATGCCCGCTGCAAATGTTGTACTAGCATTAATCACCGAGCCAAATCCTTTACTTCTAGAAATACGGGTGAAAAATTCCAATTAATGGCCTTCTAAACTGCTCCACACAGTATGTGGTATACCTCCTTGACTGCACATGTGGGACTCGGGAGAGGATAACTAAACACAGAAACAATACGGATAATGGATTTGCCTTGCACAGTGTTTCTAGGCACCTAACACAAAACCACAGACAGGACTTTGGGTGTAGAACTGTAACCACTATTGAATGTATACCAAAGGATAACCCTCAACATTTTAACACCTTGCGCAGACGTGAGAACTACTGGATCTACAAGCTACAAACTTTGGTCCCGTCGGGTTTAAACGAGCTCATTGAATGCTCTCTTTGATCCAGTAGCCCTCCGGTCTGTCGCCTGTTATAATTATTTATATTTATAGTCACTATTATCATTTTTATTATCATCCGTGCCCCTTTTTTATGTATGCATTATGACTCTTAATGACGTGTATGGGCCCTATTTTATGTTCATCTTTCATTTTATGTGTATTATTGTTTTATTCCATATTTTTCCTTATCTGTACACCTGTTCTTTCCTAATTATTTATTTTTTTAGTATATGTATATATATCTTTTATATTGGCTCTGGCTTTCAATGTGTTTTTTACAGTCTGGTTTTTATGACGGATTTTAGGTGTGTGTTTCAGATCATGATATGCAATTTGTGTTTTAATATACAGCTTACTACTCATTCTAGTACATATGTATTTTATCTTCACTGTATAGACATTATATACAAAAAGTCGTCCCTGTCCACCCTAGTTATTACATGGATGCTCACAAAATCCCCTAATGACCGTTTATTGCTATATGCACTTTCATATGATACCCCTGACACTGGTCCACTATCTTGGGATTCCTTATGACTACCATATTGTGTGCAATACTATGACACAGTAGTCCCATATGCACCTTGTACTACACAAGGGTCTTCCTTTTGTACCCCTGACAACTGGGAGATTATGGTGTTCATCCATGTTTTACTGTTTTTATCCTTGAGTGTTTACCCAAACGCCATTTACCCTCCACACACCCCTATATCCTTCATGATATACGGGTCCTGTATATGCCCCTTAGTAGTGTGGCCACAGCTTCTGTTCCCTACACCGTCCACATAATTCCTCTACACTCTCAGTCACACATCCATCCAGTCTGCAATACACCAGCCTCTCCCCCCTTGTCCATAGTTTGCCTCCTTCTGTATTTGCCTCCCGACATATCGGATTCACATCGCAGCGGCTGATAGCGCCGCTATGATGTGCTCACACAGATCGCATTTGTTTACACTGTGCGATCTGTGTGAACTGATTTGCTATGCGCAGCCATGTGACCGCCGCGCATGGCAACGCGTCCCTGGCAACCCAAGCCACGGCGCTCCCAGAAGCACTTCCGTTCCTGCGCTCCACTGAAGCCCTGGAGCTTCAAATGTCCCACACTTATTAAAACTACAGTGTTTAACTACCATATATATGTATTATATGTTTACATTAAATGCTAATAGCACTATGTTTGTTTTTACTGTTCTCTGCATACTATTGATGTTCTATGATGTCATTAGCTCTGCCCCCTACCTGTACTTTGGCGTATTTTTTTATGTATTTAAAGGCTAGCATGCCTACTGTATAGTATCCTGATCTGAGGAAGGGAGGGATCGTACCGAAACGTGTCATCGCATGTTTTTTATTTTATTTACCAAATAAAAATGGTTCCATTTTGGACCTTAAACGAAGCTTTGGTCACACTCCGTATTTGAGAGAGCCGCAGCACCATCGACTAAGGGTATTTTTTAAGCTTCTCCGCAGTATTACTTATATGGGATTGTTCTGTATGACTGTAAACTTTGCATTGGAATCCCGTCCACTGTGTGTATGGCATCCATTTCTGTCCATATTAAGCCTGCTAACTGCAGTAGTGCTTTATGACAATCTGAGAAACAACATTTTATTCTCACACAATAAACAAGTTCACCATAGATTAGAAGAATACCCTAGACTTGGAAATATTTATAGCTGGAAAAAGCAATGCCTGGTTATAGGTGGTCTTTATTCTTCAACTTCACTTCATGCTTTGGACAAAAAAAAGTTGCTTCTAGCCTGCGACCCTCCAGGCTGAGCAGCTTCCCTGCAGTATTTATGATACCCATAAGGGTGATAAGCGCATTTTCTTACACAAGGTGAGCTACCATCTGTTTGGACGGTCTAGTAGGGTTACTGAACACCAGGGTAATACATGAGGCACTGTCCTCAACTATTTTTCTTTTCCATATAGGGGCAACATTCAGATGGAAGGGTCAGAATTTCAATGCTTTGTATCAATGGCTCAGGCTAGTAGTGGTGGTGTAATGGTGTGGGTGACATTTTCTTGGCACACTTTAGGCCCCTGGTACCAAATGAGCTTCGGTTAAATGTGACAGCCTACCTAAGTATTGTTGCTGATCATGTGCATCCGTTTATGACCACAGTATACCTACCTTCTGATGGCTACTTCCAGCAGGATTATTCACCATGTGACAAAGATCACATCATCTCAAACTGGTTTCTTAAACATGACAATAGGTTTCATGTACTCCAATGGCCACAGCCACCAGATCTCAATCCAACTGAGTACCTTGGGCATGTAGAGGAAGGGGAGAATCTCATCATGGATGTGCAGCCGACAAATCTGTAGCAGCTGTGTGATACCGTCATGTGCATATGGACTAAAATCTCTGAGGAATGTATGCCACGGAGAATAAAGGCAGTTTTGAAGGCAAGAAAATCAGAAACTTGGTAATACATTTACAAGCGAAAATCAGAAACTTGGCAATACATTTTTCTTCACTCATAGGGCTTCTTTTTCTTTTCTACCCTCCTTCTTACAATCTGCATTTACTCTGATGAACTGCTCAGGTCCTCTTAAAAGACTAATAAAGTGTAAAACAAAAAAAAGACAAAAAGTTTTAATAAAAGTTTAAAAGACACACATTAACCCCTTCCATGTTAAAAGTTCAAATCACCTCCTTTTCCTGCAAAAAAACATGTTAACATAATAAAAATAAACTTATTTAGTACAACTGCGTGTGTAATTGTACGAACTATTAAAATATAACATTTTGTATCCCATACGGTAAATCACGTAAATGTAAAAAAATACCAAACCACAGAATTGCAATTTTTATTTCCCCCCAAAAAAGTAAAAAAACGATTAAAAAGTCAGATCAATACCAAAATGGTACCGATACAAAAAACAGATTATGGCGCAAAAAATTAGCCCTCATACAGCCTCGTATGCAATAAAAAAAAAAAATATATATATATATATATATATATATATATATATATAAAAGCAATAAAAAAAAATTAAAAGTTCAGAATTTTTTTTTTTATTAGTAAAACATAAAGGAAACTATACAAATCTGGTATTGCTGTAATCAGGCGGCCTTAAGTATCACAATAAGATGTTATCTGACCACAAGGTAAATTGTGTAGAAAAGAAAACCCCCAAAATTTGCTAAATTATCTTTTACTATTTCAATTTCACTTCACCGATGATATATATATATATATATATATATATTATTTTTTTTTTTTTTGCGTGTGTTCGGAGAATATGTTTTAAAAAAATTAAATGATGTTATTTATGGCTATTATAGGGCGGAGGAAAAAATGAGAGTGTAAAAGCAAAAATTGGCCCAGACAAGTGGATCGTCATGAGGGACAAGTAATTTTGCGCCATTTTAGTCCAGTGGACAAGTAGTTTTTTTTAATTAAATTTCCACACCCCTGTATATATGTCCTAGCTAACAACTTGTTACATTTCACAGGTTTTTTGGCAGATGCAGCAAAAAAAAAAAAAAAAAAAGCTGATAGAAATAGTGCTGTTCCTCGTGTACAAATACAGTACAGGTTATGCTGAAAAGCTGACACCAGGGTAGGCAGAAACATAGCCGCACATCCACCATTTGTATTTTGATCTACCGTACTTGCTTCTCAGCATAATTTCAAAAACGTACAGGTTGTTAGTATACATTTTGATTATGCTGAGAAGTAAGCAGATCAAAATACAAATTGTGGATGTGCAGCTATGTTTCTCTGTTTTTTTACAATTGTCTGTCCCTTCTTTCATAGCCATCACTCTGCTCCACCCATTCAGCCCAGGCATTTTCAATAAGCAGGAGACTGAATATGGGTTTCCTCCTAGCATTCTCCCAGCCCTCTGACAGGTAACATGGTGGTGCTCTGTGGCAGCCATTGCTGCTGTGATGCTTCGTCTGTGGGGTGGTGTGGCCCGGAGCCGGGGGCTTGGTCGGGCAGCAGTGGGGCTGCCTGGCCACTGGGTCATTCCCTCTGTGGAGTTGGTTTGTGGAGGCAGGGGTTGCCACCCGGCACTACGCCAGTGTTATGTTAGGGACCCACTCCGATTAGGTGGCCTTGACGTGGAGAGTGGGCTTGTACTTTTTGATCATAATTTATACTAACAACCTGTTAGTTTTTTAAATTATGCTGAGAAGCAAGTATATCAAAATACAAATTGTGGATTTACAGCTAGGTTTCTTTATTTGTGTTGTACATTTGGAGTCTCTCACTTCCATGGCCAGCGCTAAACTGCACCCATTCGTCCCAGGCGTTTTTAATTAGCAGGAGACTGCATAAGGGTTTCCTCCTTACATTCTCCCAGCCCTCTGGTAGGGAGCACATGGTAAGTGTTCACACTGGTGTGGTTCTCTGTGGCGGTTATTTTTTCAGTGATGCTTTGTCTGTGGGGTGGTGCGGCCCAAAGCCATGGGGCTGCCTGGCCACTGGATCTTTCCCCCTATGGGCATGGTGTCTCGAGGCAGTGGTTGCCGCCCGGTGCTACGCCAGTGTTAGGTTAGGCACCAACTCTGACTAGGTAGCCTTGACATGGCGAGTGGGCTTGTACTTTTTGATCAAAATGTACACTAACAACCTGTTCGTTTTTGAAATTATGCTGAGAAGCAAGTAGATAAAAATACATATTGTGGATGTACGGCTATGTTTCTCTATTTGTGTTTAAAAAAAGGCACAAACATGTTTGCCATTATTACCTAGTCATTTAGCTCAATGCCTGAATCTTGAACAGTAGCTTGGCCATTCATGAGAAAAAAATGTTAATGGGTCTGACCCTTGACTTATGACTAAACTGTGTGGGAAGCTATGCACATACCTAAAGATACATTGCATGTAGGAGAATACTGTCAATCACAATTATTAATTGTGCCATAAGCCCATAAGCAGTTCTTGTACATCCATGATTCCTATACTATTAGTGATTCTATTATACATTTCTATGAATCAATATGGATCTTGAATACATTTGTGATTCATGTGAAGAAATTTCTCTTTCAACTGCTTTATCACTAGCTTTTCGCATTCGCTAATAACTATATTACAGGAATGCATCATGCATTAAATGGGAGTCTGATGTACAGGGCTTGGCTTACAGCACTGAGCACTTGTGGGGGGAATCATCGGCGCTCCCATAGAAATGAATGGAGTGTGTGCTGTCTACCGGTAAACGACACGCTCCTCTGTGAGAGAGCCAGGGTCCTGTCCCTGAGATTGCGGGGGTCCCAGCGGTCGGATCAGCTACTTAGGGGATAATATAACATTTGCTGGAGCTTTTTTAAGGTAGGAATGGGGGAAGGTGTGTAATTCTGCTGCTTGGCACCACCTCTCTGGGCACTTGAGCTTGAAACAAAAACACATCTTATAAGCTTGCAAAAGGCCCCAACACATGGGTCATATTTGATTCATTGTCCTTTCAGTGATCCACCAATGTCTCCAGCTCATAGCATAATAAAGGGATGACAGACTCCTTTTCATTTTAGTTTCAGTAATAAAATATAAATGGATATAGAAACAAAATGTGGGAAATTTATAAAAACCTGTGCAGAGGAAATGTTGCCTGGTTGCCCATAGAACCCAGATTGCTTCTTTCATTTTCTGTAGACCTTTTGCCGGGTAGTCTAGGGCTCTGAAGTTGTCATAAAATTTAAAGGACATCTGCAGCAAAACACATCTTATCCCCTATCCACAGGATAGGGGATAAGTGTTTGATCTCCCATGCAGGAAGCATCCCAGCCTCAGCGTGACGTTGCGGCCGACACGCCTCCTCCACGTAGTTCTATGGGAGAGGCAGTGTTCCTGCCTCCCCGCCTCTCCCATAGAACTGTATGGGGAGGGGGGGGGGGGGGGGGGGTCGTACCGCCCCGTACATAGAGCAGCTATGCGGGGCCCCATTTGGGAGATCGCGGGGGGTCCCCCCCGCAATTAGACAATTATCCCTTATCCTGTGGATAGGGGATAAGTTGTCTTTTGCTGCAGATGTCCGTTAACCCCTTAAGGACACAGCCCATTTTGACCTTAAGGACACAGGCATTTTTTGCAAATCTGATCTCTGTCACTTTAAGCATTAATAACTCTGGGATGCTTTAACTTATGAATTTGATTCAGAGATAGTTTTTTTTATTGTGACATGCTACTTTATGTTAGTGGTAAATTTTTGATACTAGCATAATTTCATTGAAAAAATAGAAAATTAAGCATTTTTCTAACTTTAAAGCTCTCTGCTTTTGTAAGGAAAGTGGACATTCCAAATAAATTATATGTTGATTGACATATATAATATGTCTAGCTTGTGTTTGCATCATACAGTTGACATGTTTTTACTTTTTGAAGACATTAGAGGGTTTCAAAGTTTTGCAGCAATTTTCCAACAAAATTTCAAAATCTGAATTTTTCGGGGACCAATTTAGTTTTGAAGTGAATTTGAGGGTCTTTCTGTTAGAAATACCCCATAATGGACCCCATTATGAAAACTGCACTGCATAAAGTATTCAAAATGACATTCAGAAAGTTTGTTAACTCTTTAGGTGTTTCACAGGAATAGTGGAGGAGAAAATTCAAAATCTTCATTTTTTACACTAACATGTTCTTGTAGACCCATTTTTTTTATTTTTACAAGGGGTAACATTTTTTTACGTAATTTGTCTTAAGTATGGAAATACCTCATATGTGGATGTAAAGCGCCCTGCTGGCGCACTACAATGCTCAGAAGGGAAGGAGCGACAATGGTATTATGGAGAGCGAATTTTGCTGAAATTGTTTTTGGGGGGCATGCCACATTTAGGCCTCCATGGTGCCAGAACAGCAAAAAAAAAAAAAAAAAAAACACATGGCACTTTATTTGGGAAACTACACCCCTGAAGGAATGCAACAAGGGGTGTAGTGAGCCTTTACACCCCACAGGGTGAAATGGGGTTACACATTTTGGGAGGCTTTTTCTCCCAAACCTGTGAAACCTAGTGAAAATGAAAATCTTGGGGGTAATACCAATTTTTTTTTTTTTTTTACAAAAATGCAGAATTTTTCATTTTCACGGCCAACTTTAATGAAAATTTGTCAAACACTTGTGAAGTGTTTAGGCTCACTATACCCCTTGTTACTTTCCGTGAGGGGTGTAGTGTAAAATGGGGTCACATGTGGGTGTTTCTTTTTTGTGTTTATGTCAGAAACGCTGTAACGATCAGCCACCCCTGTGCAAATCACCTCAAATGTAAATGGTACGCTCTCACGCCTTGTTGCGTGCCCGCAGAGCACTTTATGTCCACATATGGGGTATTTCCGTACTTCGGAGAAATTGCATTAGAAATTGCATTGGGGGGTCTTTTTTTCCTTTTACCTCTTGTGAAAATGAAAAGTATAGAGCAACACCAGCATGTTTGTGTAAAAATGTTTCTTTTTTTACAATAACATGCTGGTGTAGACCCCAACTTTACCTTTTCATAAGGGATAAAAGGAGAAAAAGCCCCCCAAAATTTGTAACGTAATTTCTCCAGAGTACAGAAATACCTCATATGGGGCCCTAAACTGTTGCCTTTAAATACGATAGGGCTCCGAAGTGAGAGAGCACTATGCCCATTTAAGGCCTAAATTAGGGATTTGCATAGGGACGGACATGGCAGTGTTCCCCAAACAGGGTGCCTCCTTCTGTTGCAAAACTCCCAACATGCCTTGACATGTTGGAAACCGTGCCATACGAGGCGTTTTTCATTTTAATGGAGGGGGGGGGGGGGGTACAGTGTAAGGGTGTGTTTATGTAGTGTTTTACATTTTATTAGTGTAGTGTTTTTAGGGTACAGTCACATGGTCGGGTTCACAGAGAGTTTACCGCTGGGAGTTTGAGCTGTAGCAAATTTTCCACTGCAGCTCAAACTCCAAGCGGGAAACTCGTCGTAACCCCATGCCCGTTTGAATGTACCCAGTACAGTGCATGCTGGGAGTTGTAGTTTTGCAATAGCTGGAGGCACACTGGTTGCGAAAGACTGAGTTAGGTAACAAACCTTAACCCAATGTTTTGCAACCAGTGTGCCCTCAGCTGTTGCAAAACTATAACTCTCAGCATTCACTGACAGCCGAAGGGCATGCTGAGAATTGTGGGTATGCAACAGCTGGAGGCACAACTACAACTCTCAGCATGACCTTTGGCAGTCTGTGCATGCTGGGAGTTATAGTTATGCAACAGCTGGAGGCACATTTTTTCACAGAAAAATGTGCCTGCCACCATTTGTTGCATAACTCCCAGCATGCACAGAGAGTCAAAGGGCATGCTGGGAGTTGTAGTTGTTCCTCCAGCTGTTGCATAACTACAACTCCAAGCAAGCCCTTTGGCTCTGCATGCTGGGAGTTGTTGCTAAGCAACAGCAGGAGGCACACCGGCCTCACCTCCTGCTGCTGGATCCTGCCTCCGCTGCCACTCCTCTGGACCCGCCGGTAAGGTGACCCCTGCCCCTGGGTGATATGCTGGGTGGCTGCTGTTAGATAACAGCAGTCACCCCGGTCTGATCACCGTGTCTGGAGACACTGTGATCAAGGAACGCAGCGCTGTAAATGTACGGCGCTGCACGCTAAGTACCTCTTAGCAGCACTGTACATTTACGGCGCTCGTCCTTAAGGGGTTAAACATATCCTGTCGCAGAGGCCATCATTGAAAGAATACCTTAATTAACTTCCCTGTACATCCCACATAAGATGCCACTAGAGAAGAGAGCAGGAAAGAGGTCAGGTCACATTCACAAAAATGTATTTATTGCACAAAAACAAAGTAAAATATAAACAAATTTATTTAAAAACAATAACGTATCCAGGGGTTGTGCCCCTCTGCAGACTGAGTGAGACACACAATCTGAGGAAGAGGATATAACCCCTAAAATGTGTAAATGTTAAAAAAAAAAACGTATTCGCATTTTAGGGTAGGGTTATAGATGCCGTATTTTGCTGCTACATATTTTCCTACCCATTAAAGTCAATTTGTAGCAAAATCAGCTGCAGAAAATACGAGGCAGAATACATAGCAAAATAAGGCACGTGTGATCCTACTCTTACTCTTAATGGAGACCATGACATGGAGTCTATTTGGAGATCTTTGCAGGGCCGACATAAGAGTCTTCTTTCTTGCTCTCTACTCCATTGGTAAAGGCACCAGTTATGATCATCCCTGGCCAGGAGCGCAGCTTGACAGCCATCTTCGCACTACTAGTACACCAGATCTGTGGGAGACAGGCTCTTTATCTACCCACCTTAGGGGAGCGTTCATGTCCCCAAGGGAGGGCTTCTGCTGCTCTATACACATTAGCCTTAGACAATATCACATGTGGCGCTGTCCTCTTGTTTTGTCTTATTTTTTTCTTTCCAGGACAAACCAAGTGGAGGCAGAATTGTCTTCCTGTATTGGTTGTATAGTCAGTTCAGCAGGTTGTGTGTTTTATAGTAGCTGCAGTGAATGGGAGTCTGCGGTCCCAGAAATGTCACTAGATTAGTATAGTACAGGACATGGGACTTGGCATGTTGCCCCCCTCACTTTGTGTGGATGTTTTTTAAATGATGCCCTTTTGTATAAGCCACATAGTAACTGTCATGTCAACCATTTCCTTTAGTGGTCTATCACTTATTTCTAATGTGAAACTTCTGACACAGCGAAACCCAAACATTTTTGCCATAAAACAAGATGTGACATCCGTTCCTGTATAAAAAACAGCACAGTATTTACAAATATGATATGACAATTGAATGGTAAAAGATAAGGCTAATATTCCAGCATGAGTCAGCATAGGAACATAACACAAATGCTGACAAATTGAATACTCCCTGTAGGTCATCCATCCTTCCTATTCACAAACCGCACACTAAAGGGTAGGTCACACATGCCGTATTTTGCTGTTTATTGGCTGCTGTGCATTTTCCTAACCTGTGAAGTCAATGAATAGCAAAATATGCAGCTGATTTTGTTACCCATCGTCTTCAATGGGTAGGAAAATATGCAGCAGCAAAATACGGAGCTAGGCCTGGGATAGAATATGCCGGAAGCAGAACTCAAGTAGTAATGTCCCAGAAGAGCCTGGAATATGTTCACGGATGCCATCCAGCATAAACTATTTCTCATTGACTTTATAAGGAAAAACCTTTAGTGCCGTTTTTGGCTCGGTGGCAGTTTTTTTTTTTTTTTTATCGCAACACGCTCTGTTATTTCAAAGAAATTATGGCATTTTTTTCTCCCACATACTTCTACAGGTGGAAAAATGCAGATGTATGTGGCCATTTTTTCCATTCATTTCTTAATAGAAATCCTGTTTCGTCAATAGAAATCCTATATCAGAATCACATGACTTGTTTGAGAGAAACATCACATACTGCCTATACTAATACAAACTCATTTTTTTTGCATCATGGAGGAGAGATAAAATGGGGCAGTTTTTGTAGCTTTTTCTTTTGACAAAAAATAAAAAAATAAAAACAGCCAAACTATTTTATCTGTTCGTAGCCTTATGAAGGCCAAAGTTCATTGCACTACAATGCTGAAGTAGAGAAGTGGAAATTAAGATACTCATGTGAAAGGGTTGCAGATTCTTGAGTGTTGTCTTGCTGTCTGGCTAGTAGTGCCATTGTGCAAAAAAGATCATGAAAGGAACACAACAATTGGTGTAGAAAAGATGGCCTAAGTTTGATAGGAAAACTGTAACCCTATTGTCAAGCAGCTTGGAGGATTCAGACTCCTATGAGTATTTTATATGCCTAGAGTGGCCACCTGCAGGTCCATAGGCCTTTTTTCACGTAACTTCTGATAAACATTTTGACAAACAAGTTTCCAAAATTGCTGAGCTGAGGACCCGGCGTTGCCTGTTTTTTCCTTCCTAATCCTTGTTGGGGAGGAAAATAAACAAAGGAGGAAGCTTTTGACTTCATATCCCGTCCTCATATATTGTTGTCATATCCCAACCCCATATCCCGTCCTCATATCCTGTCCTCATATTCCGACCTCATATACCATCCTTATGTCCCATCCTCATATCCTGTCCTCAGGTGGGACTGATTTGTGATGAAGATATTGTAAGCTGAAAATAAAAGTGGCTTTGTGGGACTGGGCGTGATTTGCAAGCCAGACCGATGCACAAAAATGGTACAGAACAAAAGGGGTGGGGCTAAAACAGTGGGCGTATCTGAGAGATAGGGTGTGGCTTGCAGGCCAGACTAACACATTCACCAGGAGATGCAGAGCGGAGCTTATGGAGTAAGGTACTGGAAGTCCCATATACTTGCAAAAACCCATCTTTTATATAAGGGTGTCACGTGGAGATATATATATATCTCCATGTGGCATGTTTATGTATGATAAATAATTCTTGATGTTATTCGACCACACCAGTTCTAGATGAACAGGTGATTTTCGCGAATTACGACTGTGTAAAAACCGTCACTGTCTCTGTTATCTAATCAGAGGACCTGAGGAAGAGGGGTTCTTTTACTGGTCCGTTTTCAGTTAAGTTTATTAACCTCCTTGGAGAGCATGTGAAGATACATCTTACAGCTGTGCCCACAGCATCCTTGTTTCTACTGTTTCTGACCATCGGAAGGACGGGATCTAATGCCGGCTGCACTCCATACCTCCTAGCCACGCTGTTAGCTATAAGCGCATGATGGTGTTGTGCTCATAGTACAACACACAAAGGTGAGCATACCCAGTTACACCACAGAACCTGCTTCCATAAGGGAATAACGGCACATAGTTGCGCTTTTTCTGTTTTTTTCATTGTTTTGGATAACCCCTTTAAGGGTTAAATTAACTATCCTATATTTTAAGTGGACATATACAGTGGGGATCAAAAGTTTGGGCATCCCAAGTAAAAATTTGTATTAATGTGCATAAAGAATCCAAGGAAAGATGGAAAAATCTCCAAAAGGCATAAAATTACAGATTAGACAATCTTATAATATGACAACAAAAGTTAGATTTTATTTCCATCCTTTACACTTTCAAAATAACAGAAAACAAAAATATGGTGTCTGCAAAAGTTTGGGCACCCTGCAGAGTTAATATCTTGTACTGCCCCCTTTGGCAAGTATCACAGCTTGTAAATGCTTTTTGTAGCCAGCCAAGAGTCTTTCAATTCTTGTTTGAGGTATCTTTGGACATTCTTCCTTACAAAAGTCTTCCAGTTCTTTGAAATTTCTGGGCTGTCTGTCACACACTGCTCTTTTAAGGTCTATCCATAGATTTTCAATTATGTTGAGGTCAGGAGATTGTGAAGACCCTGGCAAAACCTTCAGTTTACGCCTCTTTATGTAATCCCCTATGGATTTTGAGGTGTGTTTAGGATCATTATCCATTTGTAGAAGCCATCCTCTCAAGTTAGCATCCAAAATTGCTGAAATTTTATTGAATCCATTTTTCGTTCTACTCGTGAGATGTTCCCTTTGCCACTGGCTGCAATACAACCCCAAAGAATGATTTGATCCACCCCCATTCTTAACAGTTGGACAGAGGTTCTTTTCATTAAATTCTGTTCCCCTTCTTCTCCAAACGTACCTTTGCTCATTCTGGCCAAAAAGTTCAACTTTAACCTCATCGGTCCACAAGACCTTGTTTCCAAAATGCTTCAGGCTTGTCTATAATGTTCATTTGCAAAGTTCAAAGTTCAGATTTTTGTGGTGAGGACGTAGAAGAGGTTTTCTTCTCATGACTCTTCCATTCCATGAAGACCATATTTGTACAAGTAACTCTTTATAGTGGAATAGTGTACCACAAATCCAGTGTCGGCCAGATCTTTCTGGAGGGATTGTGCAGTCAAATGTGGGTTTTGAATTGTTTTTCTCACAATCCTGCGAGCTGTTCTGTCTGATAATTTCTTGGTCTTCCAGATCTTGCTTTAAATTCCACTGTTCCTGATGACTGCCATTTCTTAATTACATTCCGAACAGAGGATATTGACATCTGTAAATGTTTTGCTATCTTCTTATATCCAGCTTTGGGAGCGGCAACTATTTTCAGTTTCAGATTTCTAGACAACTGCTTAGAAGAACCCATGGTGCTGATTGTTGGGGCAAGGTCAGATGAGTCAGGGCATTTAAAACCTTTGAGACTGACATCACCTCCTCTTCCCAGATGATGATTGAGAACAATCCATGACACTGGCAGGTCTCAGCTTTGCAAAGGGGGCAGTGCATGCTATAAATTCTGCAGGTTGCCCAAACTTTTTCAGGCGCCATTTTTTTGTTTTCTGTTATTTTGAAAGTGTAAATGATGGAAATAAAATCTAACTTTTGATGACATATTATAAGAATGTCAAAGCTGTAATTTGATGCCTTTTGGAGATTTTTCCATCTTTACTTGGCTTCTTTATGCACATATATACAAATTTTTACCTGGGGTGCCCAAACTTTTGATCCCCACTGTAAGTAACGCGACCAAATATTATCAAAATATCTCCAGCTGTTCGGAAGTAATGCAGTAACAAATATTTCGCATAGACTTGTATGGGACTTTAAACAAAAACCCCGACCCTGGCAAATGGGGGTGAGTAAGGGTTAAATTACCTATCCAATGTTTGTTTATGTCATAAAAGTAACATTTGTGCCAAGTTTCGTGTTTATATCTTTAGCACACACATATTGAGATATATATGTATATATTTCTGCACAACCTTTATTTCCCAATGCTAATCTCCTGATATTTAGCAGCTAACCATGCCTGTGACTACCAGTAAGAAAGGTTTATATGCTAGGTGACTAAAATCTACAACTACCATGCAGGGTGCTGGAGTGGATGGTACTGTTGTTTTGCAGAGGTACTGACTGAATTTGACCAATGGCAACATTTTAAAAAGAATGCATTTCTCTGCATGTTTTCAAGGGCACGCTCTGGCTACTCTGGTTTACAACCACACGTAACACAATGTTAGGTTCAATTGGAATTTAGACTTTGGACCCCAATAGGGACAGAAATAATGTCAGTGATGACAATTACTGTACAGCACTGGTTTTATAATTAAAAACAAATGAATAAAACAATGTATTGTTCTGAATACCTATGGGACCTTTTACTTATATGTCTACTAGGATCAGCGGTGGGAAGTCTACTACTAGCAAACTGCACAGACAGTCATTTTACATGAAAAAAATCATCTGGAATATCTATACAAATATTTTTCGCTCTATAAGCATCTGTATGTAGATACATAGTATATACGGTAGATAAGATCTGAAACAGGATCTGTCCAGACCACAACAAGAGTCAGAAAAAAACTGCTGTGTCAAGAAGTGATGTGTGTATTCAGTAACCTACAGCTTTCTGGAAAATGTACAAATGTTTATTTCTTTGTGTTCTAAGACAAATCATCTCCTCCTGTGTCTAGTCTTCCATTGATTCTTAAGCTGGTGAGATACACAGGTTGTATGTCGGCAACAATTATAAAGCCTTTCCCTTTTCAAGGAACTCACTTAGGAAAATGGCATCCACATGCCAACATCAGAATCAAAGCTTCAGAAGGAAAACAGCCAGGCGTTACATGATAAAAGTATCACATGATTTTTAATAAAAAATTTAAATAAAACTAAGGGAATAAATTGCCTATACTAATTCAAACGCCTATACAAATACAAAATATAAAAAAAAGGCCTATACTAATGCTTATACTAATACAAACTATTTGTGGAAAGAACACCACAAAAACTGCATCATAAGAGGAAAAACAGTGGGGACCGTTTATTGTGTAGTTTCTTTGACCATAAAACAAAAGTTGTGTCTGTTCCTAACCTCAAGAGGATGTCCTAGTTAGGGAAAGGGAAATTTTGGACCAAAACTGAAAATTTTGGCTGAGCTTGCTATATATATATATATATATATATATATATATATATATATATATATATATAGTTTATTTTACATTGTATTCCTTTTTTTGGGGATGTGACCAAAATCTGCAATTTTTGTGCATCCATTCACAGTGCAGGATCAGGAACAATTCAATAGTTCGGACAATTATGCACGCAGCGAAACCAAATGTTTTTTTTTTTTTTTTTATATGGAAAATAGGAAAAGGAGGGTGATTAAAACTTTTAATGTAGAAGGGGTTAATTGGTGTTTTTTAAACGTTTAACTTTTATTTTTATTTTTTACATTTTATTAGTCCCCTTAAAGGGCTTCCATAAAGTTCCATAACCCAAGAGTTCCAGAATTCCATTGATCCGTGTGATCTGCACTCATGAGGGTGAGCCTGGTCCAGCCAGGCTCAATCATATGAAGAGTCACGGACACCAGGAAAAGAGAGGTAAGCCCTGTGGCTACCTCCAATGGCACTGAGGGGGGCGATCCACCCCACTGGACCACCAGGGAGCATTAACATGTCCCTTTAGATCTAAGGGGTTAATAGACCGCCGTATGTTGGCTATTAGCAGTGGCCCCAGCTAAAAGAATTAGCAGGGGGCTTCCGGGTATGGTCGAACCAGTTGAATGACTGACATCGGAGCAATCTATAATGTCCGTCATTACAGGCAGATGTCAGCTGCTAATAGCAGCAGGCATCTCCAGTTTATGACACGGACCCGCGTCATGTCCGCTTACCTGACCCATGAGGTAGATGTATGTCATGGGTCGGGGAGGGGTTAAGCCATGCCCCCCGAAATTACCGGCGGAAAATTCAGTCAGCCGAAAATGACGAAAAGGGGATTTTCGGACAATAAATTTCAGCGGACGAAATTTTGGTGCCTTCCTAGTCCATATATATATATATATATATATATATATATATATACACACACACACATACAAAGGAGAATTGTGCCTTTGCAGTAAAATCAACTGATCTGGCATCTCTGCTGCAGAAATTCCGACGACCGCAGAAAGAGTGATCATGTCTATTTTTTCTACGGATTCTGCTCAGAAATGCACTACCGTCTATGAGTCGGAACATTTTTGAGCGGTCCTAGCGCACAACGGATTTTGGGGCGGGCATTCCGCATATTATAGGCCGTGTGAACCCAGCCATATTGTGATCAGCTACTACCATACTTAAGTCATGAGTGTATACACTATGTGTGGCCATACTCTAGGGATACTTTCACTTGTGATAGGAAAACAGACATCGAGGTTGCCCACATAATCCTAAAAACAGAACTGGATCAAAATCAGAAATTAAATTAGGTGAACTTTCGCAAAATCCACATGCAAAATGTGAATTTAAGTGTACCTGTCATTTGTAAAAACTTTATATATAATGTAGATAACAAAAGTATATGTTATCTACATTATATATAACGTTATGTATATTTTAGCAGAATGCTGTCCCTGCAGCTATTGCTTGTGTGTTTCAGCTGAGACAAAACATAGGAAGTGTGGGTGGGACAAGCAGGGCTCTGTGCAGGTTCCTGGCTTGTCGATCATCCTGCTGTGTGAGCAAGGAGTGTGTCAAAGAGCCCTGCTTGTCCTCAGTGCACAGAGCCCTTGCTTGTCCTCAGTGCACAGAGCCCTTGCTTGTCCTCAGTGCACAGAGCCCTTGCTTGTCCTCAGTGCACAGAGCCCTTGCTTGTCCTCAGTGCACAGAGCCCTTGCTTGTCCTCAGTGCACAGAGCCCTTGCTTGTCCTCAGTGCACAGAGCCCTTGCTTGTCCTCAGTGCACAGAGCCCTGCTTGTCCTCAGTGCACAGAGCCCTGCTTGTCCTCAGTGCACAGAGCCCTTGCTTGTCCTCAGTGCACAGAGCCCTTGCTTGTCCTCAGTGCACAGAGCCCTTGCTTGTCCTCAGTGCACAGAGCCCTTGCTTGTCCTCAGTGCACAGAGCCCTGCTTGTCCTCACTGCACAGAGCCCTGCTTGTCCTCACTGCACAGAGCCCTTGCTTGTCCTTCTTACTGCCGCGAAAATTCTGCCATGAGAACAGAGCTGCAGAATCCCATTGAAATCAATGGGACTCTGCTCCTGCAGAATGTCCATGTGGAAGAATCATGTGGAATTTTACACGGACATTCTGCAGTGTAAAGCCGGTCCTAGGCTACAGTGTGGCTTGTGCAATCCAATAATAAATGGTGCATGAGTTCAAAGTGACTAATAAACCTAATAAAACTAATGTTCACTACAGTAAATTATTTTACTTCTTAATATGCCAGCAAGTCCAGAATGTTATAGCATATTTTCTATAGCATGGGCTTCGTGAATTATATGCAAGTTTAAATCCAGGCTCTTGACTTATAAGAAATAGCTGGCAAAAGACGTGCACTTCTATGTGTTAATAAGTAAATCTGCTGCACAATCTGTTGCGTTTCCCGGTAATGGTCTTTTCTGTAGATTATCCAACATTTAACCTAATCAAGATGTTCTTTCCCAGCATTACTGTACATTCACAGGCGGCTTCGTACAATTACTTGTCTTGGCTTCAGATTCTTTCAAACATTCTCAGCTGATTTCATCAAGGTCTGTCCAAGCACAGGGAACAGCATCATGCACATCAATGTGGGAGCTTAGTGCCGTTTAACAGACAGCCTGCAGTCCTAGACAGATTTATTTCTCTATACCAAGATTCTCCTTTCAGGACTATTTTTTTCCCCACATTCAAGTTAAGGTGGCGTGAATGGTTTTCATTTTGTGTTAGCCCTAACCACATTCCACCCATATAACAAGCATCGTACATAATCCATGTTAAGAAAAGTAAGGAGACTTTGTTCTGAAGAAACTATTACAATGCGATATGTATATAAATCTGTCTTTCAGAATGGCTTAATTGGCTCAGGTTCAGTTCAATGGCTACAGCACGTAGACAGGATCTGCTGAACAACTAGGCACCTGTCAATGTGCCCAAAACGGTAAAGAATCTTGCAGGTATCTGTTACTTCATCGTCATTTGTAAAATAGGCGTCTTATTTGGTATTTCATTAAGACACTGGTAGCAGTAAATTCAGACCCCGCAAACAATGATTCTGCCTAGAAATTAATTAAAAAAACAACACGGGGTAGGAGGCATCTGGCAAAAGCCAAAATTGTTAAAGGGGTAAGTCTGCTCAAGATATGAGGCCGATTCACCCACATCAGACAGGCAAGGTAGGATTTAGCAAGGGTAAGTAACAACTGGGAGAGATTAGGATAGAAAACCAGTGTAAATAGGCACTGTCACAATGAGCAAGATAAGATATATTTAATCATCCCAAGCAATCTCGTAGCCCTGGATTTACCCTGAAACTGGTGAGATCAGTCGAAATGCCGGAAGTCCCATAGACTTGTATAGGGTTTCAAGCTTCCAACGCCTAATCACATCAGTCTCAGGGCAAGTCTAATGCTGTGAGAATGTCCGGGACATTTAAACATAATCTACGTGTGTCCCTCCCTGATAAAGCCAGTGGAAGCATAAAAATATGAAATGAGATCTGCAAAATCATACAATGCTTACTTATGATGCTTCTAAATATGAATATTACCTACCTTGGCTTGAGGTGGTGGAACATAAGGAGGATCAGTTATATAGGTCTTCTTACTATTTGGAGGTGGATATGAGCTAGGAGGTTGCTGGCCCACTGCTTGTCCAGAAGTATAAGGTGGTTCAGGTTTCCATCCTCCCTGTTGTGTGTATGGAACCTCAGAATTATTTCTTCCTCCATAGCCCTGAGATGGTGCATAGTAAGGATCTTGATACTTCACTTGATTACCCTGGGGATACCCATAGCCAGGATCTGCATAGCGTACAGGTTGGGGTGGTATATACTCTGGCTCTCGTGAAGGGGCTTGTTTTTGAGAAGCATAGTACTGGTTTGGTGTGACATTGTAAGGCTGTGTTGGTTGGGGGGCTGGTGGAACAAACTGAGGGCTGGGCTGAGACGATTTAACCTGCACATTAAATGTAGGTCGGCTTGGAGTAGAGGCTGTGGCATAAGTTGCCGGAACCGGCTGAGGCCTCTGTGCTGCTGGAGATCCTGCTGGTGCTGGCAATGTTGTTGATTGTGGTTGAGGTTTGGCAGCAGACTTCTTGGTTGCCGTCAGAGGTGGCTGGTTTGGTATTATCATCCTTTTATGACCGGTTACTGGAGTTCCAGCTGATGGGTGAGTCAGTGTCCCAGTTGTTGAACCAGTGCCCTATAATGAAAAAAACATTTAATTTACTTGAACCATGGAAAACCAAGCATTGATATACACTGCTCAAAAAAATAAAGTGAACACTAAGATAACATATCCGAGATCTGAATGTATGAACTAATTGGCTGAAATACTTTCGTCTTTACATAGATGAATGTGCTGACAACAAAATCACACAAAAATTATCAATGGAAATTAAATTTATCAACCTATGGTGGCCTGGATATGTAGTCACACTCAAAATCAAAGTGGAAAACCGCACTACAGGCTGATCCAACTTTGATGAAATGTCCTTAAAACAACTCAAAATGAGGCTCAGTAGTGTGTGTGGCCTCCAGGTTGCCCGTATGACCTCCCTACAACACCTGGGCATGATCCTGATGAGGTGGCAGATGGTCTCCTGAGGGATGTCCTCTAAGACCTGGACTAAAGCTTCTGCCAACTCCTGGACAGTCTGTGGTGCAATTTGGCGTTGGTGGATGGAGCGAGACATGATGTCCCAGATGTGCTCAATCCGATTCAGGTCTGGGGAACAAGCAGGCCAGTCCATAGGATCAATGCCTTACTCTTGCAGGAACTGCTGACACACTCCAGCCACATGAGGTCTAGCATTGTCTTGCATTAGGAGAAACCCAGGGCCAACCGCACCAGCATATGGTCTCACAATGGGTCTGAGGATCTCATCTCGGTACCTAATGGCAGTCAGGCTACCTCTGGCAAGCACATGGAGGGCTGTGCGGCCCCCCGATGAAATGCCACCCCACACCATTACTGATCCACTGCCAAACCAGTCATGCTGGAGAATGTTGCAGGCAGCAGAACGTTCTCCACGGCGTCTCCAGACTCTGTCACGTCTGTCACATGTGCCCAGTGTGAACTTGCTTTCATCTGTGAAGACCTCAGGGTGCCAGTGGCAAATTTGCCAATCTCGGTGTTCTTTTGGCAAATGCCAAACATTCTGCAAGGTGTTTGGTTGTAATCTGTGGATGTCTGTGGATGTCTGGCCCTCTTGGAGTCTGTTTCTGACCGTTTGAGTGGAGACATGCACATTTGTGGCATGCTGGAGGTCCTTTTGCAGGGCTCTGGCAGTGCTCCTCCTTGCACAAAGGCGGAGGTAGCGGTCCTGCTGCTAGGTTGTTGCCCTCCTACTCCTTCACATTTCCTGATGAACTGGCCTATCTCTTGGTAGCGCCTCCATGCTCTGGACATGCTCTATGCCAGGAAGCATAGAAACTTAGAAGGGGTCTGTGGTCACCACCTGCAAAACCACTCCTTTATTGGGGGTGTCTTGCTAATTGTCTATAATTTCCACCTGTTGTCTGTTCAATTTGCACAACAGCATGTGAAATTGATTGTCAATCAGTGTTGCTTCCTGGGTGGACAGTGTGATTTCACAGACGTGTGATTGACTTGGAGTTACATTGTGTTGTTATTTTTTTTTAAGCAGTGTATGTACCACAGAAAACAATCTGGACAAAAAAAAACTACTTCTTGATCACTAAGCTTGCCAGGCTATATTCAACATCATATGCACATTAAAAGCAATATCAATGCTAAATATCAATATACTAAAACACAAGTGTCAGTACTGTATTAAAGATAAAAACAAAATGAAAAAAGAAGAAAGTCTTTATAGTATTTATTGAACTAACAATTATGTAGATTACCAATGGAAGGTTAAAAAATCTAATTCATCTCAGGAAGTGACGTATTTTGAAACTTATTGTAGTTTTACATGCATTTTTGGGACAAATACAGTATGGAATAAGCTTTTCATATGGTGTATAAGAAACCAGCTACATTAGATGCTGTATTTTCCAATGGTATCCAGCAAAATCTTAATTTATGTTCCCTCCTCTCCATGTCAACAAACTGTATTCACATATGGATGTTTAAGAAGAAACCGGAGGTATTATCTCCTATCCAAAGGATATAATATGTCAGATCACCGGGGTTCCGCTTCTGGGCACCCCGGGGATCTACCATGCAGCACTCACCTGTAGCGGCTTCCGGAACCGCTAGAGGTCCTCCGGCTGAGTCCATCTCGACTACGGGGACGCAAGACCATGACGTCACGACTCCGCCCGCGTGTGACGTCACACCCCGCCCCTCAATGCAAGTCTATGGGAGGGGGCGTGGCAGCTGTCACGCCCCCTCCCATAGACTTGCATAGAGGGGCGGGGTGTGACGTCACACCGGGGAGGAGTCGTGACATCACGATCTTCCGTCCCAGTGGTCGAGATGGACTCCGCCTGAGAACCTCCAGCGGTTCCGTAAGCAGCGGGACCCCGGCGATCTGACATCTTATCCCCTATCTTTTGGATAGGGGATAAGATGTCTAGGGGCGGAGTACCCCCTTAAGATAATATGTTCTCGAAATAAGGCTAGTAATAGCCCTCCAAGGTGATACATAAATCCCCCATGACCTGATGCATGGTAGTTTGCATTTTTATGCCCTCTCTCCTCTCCCATGGTTTATGTATATCCTATGTTGAGAGGAAAGAAGGTTCTGCCAACATAGAAGGGGATTCTTTACTGTACAGTGGGACTAAAATTCTCTGCCAAAAGGAAGTGGTCATGGTGAAGTTCCTAAAATAATTCCTAATGAGCCCTGGGCATCTTTCCGGAGTGTAAAAATTTTACAAGTTCCTAAATTCTGCTCATCCAGGCATTTATTTTGATCACCAGATTTAGATGAGAAAAATGTGCATTACCTCATTGGATTTTTTTTACCTTCCTTTGGCTCAACACTTCAGGATAGGGTTCAACTGGATGGATGTCGGCTTTTCATCCCTACAAACTATGTTCTGTGTGGAACATGTAATAGAGCTTGAACTAAGCCTGCAAATGAGTCAATTTCTTAAGAACACTACTCATTTCGGATAGGGTCACAACAGTGTATATGCACTGTATTTCCCACTGCGTGATATCCACTGCCCAATTGGAAATACACTGCATTTACTACTATGAGCAGAGATGAGCAGCTACAAGTGGCAGCCCTGTGTGCGCAGTGAGGTTTGAAGGCGGACCCGCTTGCAGTCATGTCAGCACACTGGGCTGCTGCTTGGTAGCACTGTGTGTCTGTGTATCTCTCACTGTGCAGTAGATTTTTTGCGGCGTGATATATACGGTACCCTGCGTATATGCTGTGTGTGACCCTACCCTTCGTTTGTATTCACATCTACAGTATTCTGTGCATATTTGATGCTGTGTTTTTATACAGAAAAACAAAAGACAAATATGTACATGGGGTTTTTAAAAACTCATATACATGGTGCAGCAAAAACATCAATGCAGGCTGCACATGTTTTGTGCAAATGCTATGGATTTTACCCACAGAATACATACTCTGCAATGTGAAGTTTGAAATCAAAAAGGCAGAAAAAGTTTGCCTTACGGAAAACATTGTCATTTATTTTTATTATAGAAGTGCAGCAAAATAGCTTTTTTCATGACATAATGCTCATTTACTTTACATTAGCAATACAAGAGAGATGTAATGAGAGGCATTCACCATCAAGTGTGCAAACAAGGTGACTTTATTCTTCGTGCAGTGCCAGGTACAGATGTGACGTTAGCAGTACGACAGTATTACTATCGTACTGCTAACTTCATGTCTGATTTTACTGCACGAAGCATGTAGAAAGTAACCATGTTTGCACACTGGATGGTGAGTGCCTCTCATTACATCTCTCTTGCATTGTAACATGATTTTACTCTACTTAATCTCATGAGGACTAAGCACCTTGGTATATTTTTTTTAATATACTTTACATTAAACAAGCATTTCTAAGCACTGCAAATATCAAGGAAAAAAACAGGTGGAAAAGTTTCCTGCCTTGTAAGAGAAAAAAAAATCACAATTGCACGTGATTTTTTCTGTGATTGTTGAAATCTTTTTTTGAGAATTGGAAAATTATTTTCCTTTGAAGGGTATGAGAATTCTCTGAATTATAAGGGAGTCTGTCCTGGGATGAAGTGTTCAATACCCCTGCAGGATGGATGGATGGATGGATATAAGATAGATAGATAGATGGATAGATGGATAGATAGATAGATGGATAGATGGAAATGTAGGTCAGTGTTTGTTGCAGATGACTAACTTTTTTATGCATTTCAACTTCCTATTTTTCATTACAAAGTGTAAACTGGATAGGGATGACTGCATGGGGAAAGCTATAACATCTGGTCAGTGCAGGAATTATTACTGAGGCATGACAGACCCATGTCTTTATCCTGCTAAATGCATTGAGCTGGAGTGATGTTGCTACAGCAACAAGATGTGCTACATTAAAACTGTATCTACCCACAGATGTTCTTAAATATCAAAACCTTATTTTTAACATGTCCTCATAATGAGTATACAAAGTTTAAAGAGAAATCTATATGATAAAACAAAAATCACGCTTGTTATGGTACTCTTTCCAAAACCAAATGTGCATTTTCTTTATAGCCAGTTAAGTGCAATGTTCTTACAACAGGCACACTTTAAAGGAACATCTTATTAGAAAATTACCAATTGTTTAAAATAATTTGTATGTTTTTTTTTTTTTTTTTTAGATTTTGGGTGCAAAGTTTTTTTCTTTTTCCCACTTTACCATCTTTATTTGAAATAAATAAATGTGTTGTCTTGTAGTTTTAAGTCTGCCCACTAGGCCTAAAAGTGAGCTGAGACTTTCTGTACTGTCTGTAATAAGGACACTGGAGAGTGATCTATACAGCATTACAGTGAAAAGTGACATCAATATAAAAGAAAATACCACAGAAGCTCAGTCTCCCGTCCCCTGTAGAATGACCACCGCGTAAGTCACAGACCAGGTTTACAAACATTCCCATACAAAGAATAGGATCTGGAGATGTTCATTGTGCCGATGTCTATGGGTTCTGCTGTAAATCATCTCTCTAAGGCTAAGTTTCCACTTTTTTTCTGGCAGTTTTTGGAAAACTACCACTGCAGTTTTTGAGCCGAAGTCAGAAGTGGATCCATAAGGGAGGAAAAGTATACGTCCTTCCTTTATATGTCCTTTTCCTTTTGAATACACCCCTGGCTTTGGCTCAAAAACTGCAGTGGTAATATTCCAAAAAACTGCCAGGAAAAAACAAGTGGAAACGTAGCCTAAATGCTGTTAAAAACAGTTCAGGCAAGATGGCAGTCCCCATTATAATTTTGTACAATCAGAAAATATTTTTTGTGTCTTATTCTAAAGAGTATTAAAAAAAAAAAAAAGTTTTGCGTTCATCATGCTGCAAGTCATTGCACAAATACAGCTGCAGTAGTAACTTATATAAGATGCACATTTTTGGCTGCAATCGGTTAGAAAAAATATATTTTCATAGCCTTTTTGTGTGTGAAAATGTGCACATAAAATAAAAGTGGAAACCTAGCCTAAGGCACATGATGCTGAAAACATTATCTGACCTGGCAGGGAGATTATTATCAGAAACCTTAGTAGCAGATTGTAGATCATGCCACTCTATGCTCACACAGGTCACTTTTGCCCGAGTTAGTGTCTGCAAGTTTAAAGCGGTAGACACTGAAAAAGCGGTAGCAGTGGAAAACTTTTTTTTTTTTTTTTTTTAAATCAACTGGTGCCAGAAAGTTAAACAGATTTGTAAGTGACTTCTATTTAAAAATCTTAATCCTTCCAGTACTTATCAGCTGCTGTATGCTCCACAGGAAGTTCATTTCTTTTTTTAATTTATTTTCTGTCTGACCACAGTGCTCTCTGCTGACATGTCAGGAACTGTCCAAAGCAGGATTGGTTTCCTATAGGTATTTGCCCCTTCTCTGCACAGTTCCTAAAATGGACAGAGGTGTCAGCAGAGAGCACTTAATTAAAAAAAAAAAAAAAAAAAAAAAAAAAAAAGGTTTTCCACCGGAATACCCCTTTAAATTCTTACGTCGACAAACCTCAGGCTTGCCTTTTAAACAACCACTAAATCCACTATAATGACTTGAAAAATAAATGACAAAACATGCCTGTCATAGTTAATTGAAAGAATCAGTTCAGACACATATATTATTATTCCTATAATACGCTGCTCAAAAAAAATAAAGGGGACACAAACAACACAATGTTGCTCCAAACCAATCACACTTCTGTGAAATCACACTGTCCACTCAGGAAGCAACACTGATTGACCATCAATTTCACATGCTGTTGTGCAAATGGAACAGACAACAGGTGGAAATGATAGGCAATTAGCAAGACACCCCCAATAAAGGAGTGGTTCTGCAGGTGGTGACCTCAAACCACTTCTCAGTTCCTATGATTCCTGGCTGATGTTTTGGTCACTTTTGAATGCTAGCGGTGCTTTCACTCTAGTGGTAGCATGAGACGGAGTCTACAACCTACACAAGTGGCTCAGGTAGTACAGCTCATCCAGGATGGCACATCAATGCGAGCTGTGGCCAGAAGGTTTGCTGTGTCTGTCAGTGTAGTGTCCAGAGCATAGAGGCGCTACCAGGAGACAGGCCAGTACATCAGGAGACTTGGAGGAGGCCGTAGGAGGGCAACAACCCAGCAGCAGGACTGCTACCTTCGCCTTTGTGCAAGGAGGAGCAGGAGGAGCACTGCCAGAGCACTGCAAAATTACCTCAAGCAGGCCACAAATGTGCATGTGTCCACTCAAACGGTAAGAAACAGACTCCATGAGGGTGGTATGAGGGCCTGATGTTCACAGGTGGGGGTTGAGCTTACAGCCCAACACCGTGCAGGACGTTTGGCATTTGCCAGAGAACACCAAGATTGGCAAATTTGCCACTGGCGCCCTGTGCTCTTCAAAGATGAAAGCAGGTTCACACTGAGCATATATGACAGACGTGACAGAGTCTGGAGACGCAGTGGAGAATGTTCTGCTGCCTGCAACATTCTCCAGCATGACCGGTTTGGCGGTGGGTCAGTAATGGTGTGGGGTGGCATTTCTTTGGGGGGCCGCACAGCCCTCCATGTGCTTGCCAGAGGTAGCCTGACTGCCATTAGGTACCGATATGAGATCCTCAGACCCCTCGTGAGACCATATGCTGGTGCGGTTGGCCTTGGGTTCCTCCTAATGCAAGACAATGCTAGACCTCATGTGGCTGGAGTGTGTCAGCAGTTCCTGCCAGATAAAGGCATTGATGCTATGGGCTGGCCCGCCTGTTCCGCAAATCTAAATCTGATTGAGCACATCTGGGACATCATGTCTCGCTCTAGTCCAGGTCTGTTAGGACATTCCTCAGGAATCCATCCACCACCTCATCAGGAGCATACATAGATGTTGTAGGGAGGTCATACGGGCACGTGGAGGCCACACACACACTACTGAGCCTCATTTTGACTTGTTTTAAGGACATTACATCAAAGTTGGATCAGCCTGTAGTGTGGTTTTCCATTTTGATTTTGAGTGCGACTCCATATCCAGACCTCCATGGGTTGATAAATTAGAATTTTTTTGTGTGATTTTGTTGTCAGCACATTCAACTATGTAAAGACAAAAGTATTTCATACAATTAGTTCATTTATTCAGATCTAGGATGTGTTATCTTAGTGTTCCCTTTATTTTTTCGAGCAGTATATAAAGCATTACTTAAGAACTACAAGAGGAGAGAACGCATGTCATTAACAGAGTTGTATCTCAAAGTATTTCCAGACATCGACCCTGAAAAGCCGTCAATACAGAACAATACACATTGTCCCAAGGCCGCAGTCACACCGTTGTTAATACTTGTCTACTATAACAAAATAATTTGTATGCTTCGACGACAACTGTAAAGCATGAATAAAAAATGTGCTAAAACAAGCAAAAAAAAAACACACTATTTGTAATGACAGATAGAACTAATGAGTAGAGCTGGATCCACCAAGGCCTGACCTATGCGGGTAGTTATCCATTTACTGCTATTGATCTGCAGTGTCACATTCATTACATAATCACTTATTAAAGAGTTTTCCTATCTATAATAGTTATGTGCAAATGGTTTACAAGCATTTAAGGTCTGTCACTTAGTAATGTACTTTCTGGAGCTAAAATGTCTTCGTAAGCTAGTCCCACGTGCAGTCCACACTCTCTCACACCTTATAATAGAAGGGCATGCAGGTAGCTATAAATAGATACACTGTTCATAAGAGTAGAGAGGAATCATTGTAGTTCTTCATATGATAATCCTACCTATGGCAAGCCGTGGTAGCATTAAAACATTTTGCAAAAATGGGTAGATCCGTACACTTGTATTAAAAAATAAATAAAAAGGTGCTACTAGCAAAAGCCCTTTCACAACACTAAATAGTTTATCACTGTAGGCTATGTAATATCTTAACAAAAACAACAATCCAGACAGAAATCTGTGAAATGGAAGTCAGACAGACACTTATTATAGCTTTATTGAATGAAACCTGTTTATGTGGCATTCCCAATTCAGTTATAAAGAACAGTTCTCATTACCACGAGAAATACCATGTACCAGAGATTGGTCCCATTTATGAAAAAAATAAAAGAAATGGAAGATACAGTTTGATTCCAAACCTTTTGACCTCTTAGAATGTAGAACGTGTCTTTATTTCTATTTTTAAACATTTTGCAAAAACAAAAAGGGCATATGTAGTAATCTTTTCTAAAACTTCAACAGTGTAAACTTAGACTTGGCAGTTTAATATGAAGTTGTCAGCTCTAAATCATGCTCAGAGCTCATGTGTCAAAGAGGCTGTGCCGAGCAGCAGGATGCAAGCCTGCTCCCTCCCCCACCCCCTCCTTTCCTTGACTGATTACAATATATAGTCGTGTACGTCAATCAATCAATCAAGACAGGCATGCATCATGTGGCTTGGCAATGCCTCCTTGACCTCTCAATATGATGTTGACCTTCTCTTAAAGGATGCACCATGCTGTTTGATAAACTTGTTGCATCTTTAGATATTGTTACTTTTTCCCACCTATTGCTTGCCATATAATATATTCAAACTGAAAGTGTACTCTGAGGCATGTACGCCAGGCACGAATTAAGCCAAAATTCAGGCAATCTGCGAACAATGTAGGAGATTTATCAAAACCTGTGAAAAGTTGCCCACTTGCCCACAGCAACCAATCAGATAGTGTCTTTCATTTTTCAACGGCATTTTCATAATAAAAGAAGCAATGTGATTGGTTGCTATGGCAACTGGTCAACTTTTCCTCTGCAGAGGTTTTGATTAATCTCTTCCAATGAATCTACCCCATTCTTTATAAGGTAATAAGGCATTATCACCAGAGGTGGGATCAAGCCAGTTCTCTATGGTTACCCTTAAGGCTAGGTTCACACTACGGTATTTCCGCCTGCAATTCCGCTTTGAAATTGCAGGCAGAAATTCTGCTTACTAAAATGTATAGTATAGTGAATGGGTTTCCGTTCACAAATTCACACTTCGGAATTTGTGAATGGAAAATCCACTTGAAAATTTCCACCTGAAGAATGGCATTGCTCATTCTTCAGGCGGAAATACTTGTGGAACACATTACAGTCTATTGGAGACTGCAGTGTTCGCGTGGTCCTAGCGCCGACTGATTAATTGGGTTCTGTTCAGTTGAAACTTTAGGTAGTTAGGTACAGCTCATTTGCTCTTGGATTGCTATTCAAACTCTCTTGAATTTTTTCATTAGAGTAAACACTAAAAGAGGTACTAAGATAAGTGTCTGTTGTCTGGACTTTATTTGCTTTATGACAGGCTGTTCTACCAGTCCATATTTATCCTTGTCAATGAGCGAGTGAAAGATGGCTCGAGGAAAGATACAGTACAGTATGTTCCACAGCGGGCTGCAGTCTGCTGAGGATTTAATGTATAACAAGACACAGAGACAGAAATCAATAGTGTGGAGTGTGCTGATGTCAAATGCAGAAATGTCTCTTGAGGGAAAGCAAAGACTACTAAGAGTTATGGCAACATAATACACAAGTTGGAGCAGTGTGACAAGCTGACCTGGAATAGGATGTAACTGTGTTACCTGTCAAAGGCTTTTCAAGGAGGTGGGGACAACTATTTGGATGACTGTTTACATTGTGTCAGGTTTGAGGGCAATGAAAGGGTGTTTTTCCCAGTCCTTTATCCTAGGTGAGCTAGCAGAGATGCTCATCGGGTGCCTAATTAATGAGGCCAGCAGAACTGTGGGAAGTCTGCATATAAGGAAACATAATAGTCTGGGCTCTCCCCAGAAGACAGCAAGGTGGCTGTAAAGGGGGAGGCAGGGTTCTTGTGAGGAGCACACAGCCAGGTGCTGTGAGTGACCCAACAGTGAAGTGCACAGACAAGGAGTCTTAGGCTGCTTTCACACTGTGAAATAGTTCCGTTTAGGAACTTCCGCCAGAAGTTCCGTCACTATATCGGCGAAACCCAGCCGTTACAAAACCCCTGACGGCCGTGACAAAATTGCATTGCATTGCAGCCTATGTGGTTTTGTAACTGCCCGTTTGCACCCGCATATGCCCGTAATTCATTACAGGCGTTATATAGTGACGGGACATTGTGGCGGAAAAATTACTGCATGCAGTGTGAAAGCAGCCTTAGTACACACAGCAAGAGGCTGTAAATGCTTTGTGTGAACAGTGAGTAAAAGGTTGCAGGAAACCTGTTTCTAAGCTGGTGGAAACTAGCTAACTAGGGCATGCTGGGTTGTGTAGTCAGTGACTGGATGGTTTAGGATTTTGTTTGCTCCTGTGTTGTTTTAATTTATCCTGCAAACTGTCTAATAAAGCTGGTGAGGAGCAAGACTTGAATAAAGAACTGTTGTTTGCCTGCTGAATGAAGTAGAAACATGTCCTGTGGCTGTGTCAAGGACGATCCCAGAGCTAACCCTAAGGTGAAATCCTTACAACATGTATAATTCAATGGAAACTGACAGCTGACTCACCCGCACTAAACACAATACACAGTTTAATAGTGCTGGTAAATTGCAGTCTGGATCTGAAGGTAAACCCATTATCAGCCTGCATTGCTAATATGTTAATCGCTGCATTTGCGCAATTGAGACAGGACCCGCTAAGGAGGCAGGGATGCTGAGTATGTTGGGTCCTGCCGCTCCTGGCTCCATTGTGCAAAGCCAGCAATTAACATATTAGCAAGTACAACTAATAATGGGGTTACCGTATATACTCGAGTATAAGCCGAGTTTTTCAGCACGATTTTTCGTGCTGAAAACACCCCCCTCGGCTTATACTCGAGTGAACTCTCCACCCTCAGTGGTCTTCAACCTGCGGGCCTCCAGAGGTTTCAAAACTACAACTCCCAGCAAGCCCGGGCAGCCATCGGCTGTACAGTACTCACCTCCGCTCGGCGCTGGTCCGGTGCTGCAGGGCTGTCCGGAGATGAGGTGGTCTGGTGGGATAGTGGTTCCGGGCTGCTATCTTCACCGGGGAGGCCTCTTCTAAGCGCTTCGGGCCCGGCCCCAGAATAGTCACGTTGCCTTGACAACGACGCAGAGGTACGTACATTACCAACGTACTTCTGCGTCATTGTCAAGGCAACGCCTCTATTCCGGGCCCGCAGCGCGGAGAAGAGGCGCCCCCAGTGAAGATAGCAGCCCGGAACCACTATCCCACCGGACCACCTCCTCACCGGACAGATTTGCAGCACCGGACCAGCGCCGAGCGGAGGTGAGTACTGTACAGAACTAAAGGGGGTGAGAGGGGGTTGGATGATGTCGAAGGCCGCAGTGGTCTTCAACCTGCGGACCTCCGGAGGTTTCAAAACTACAACTCCCAGCAAGCCCGGACAGCCGATGGCTGCCCGGGCTTGCTGGGAGTTGTAGTTTTGAAACCTCTGGAGGTCCGCAGGTTGAAGACCACTGAGGGCGGATGATGAGAAGAGGATGATGAAGGGGGGTGTGGGATGATGACAAGAGGATGATGAAGGGGGGTGTGTGGGATGATTACTGTGGGATGATGAAGGGGGTGGGGATGATGACAAGGGGATGATGAAGGGGGGGGGTGTGGGATGATGACAAGGGGATGATGAAGGGGGGTGTGTGGGATGATTACAAGGGGAAGATGAAGGGGGGTGGGGATGATGACAAGGGGATGATGAAGGGGGGTGGGGATGATGACAAGGGGATGATGACAGGTGATAATGATGAGGGTCTGGATGATGACAGGCGGTGATGATGATGAGGATGTTAATGACGGGTCTGGATGATGACAGGGGGGGATGATGTATTTCCCACCCTAGGCTTATACTCGAGTCACTAACTTTTCCTGGGATTTTGGGTTGAAATTAGGGGTCTCAGCTTATACGGTACCTCCAGAACTGGACCACAAATCCAGATAAGGCATACCTCATTTTAATTCGGTTCACCCACACTATAAAACATGTGTATTGGGTATAGTGCGAGTAAAGCAACGGTCAGCTTCACTATGAGAAAAAAATCATTATAAACCTTTACAGCTTAAACCAGGAGTCTTCATCTCTGCAAGTAATTTGCAACTGTAATAAGAGTCCTAAAGTGGCTACAATTAGTATGATGACCTATTGTTATCCAATGTATAATAATGAAGAGTCTTATACATCTAAATCTAAAAAGAAAACATTTAAGCTAAGCTTCTGTTCTGATAACATTTGCTTTATAACCTTGAAGTGGTATTTGACTAGTATTGATGATTATACTATGCTGCAAAACAATTGACTCATTTGGGTACAAAGCCGATAAGGAATCTGTGAGACTACAACAGAATATAACGTTACTGGATGGCCATTTGGTTTTTGCATCCAAACTGATTTGCATATGATATGTTTTGCTTGCAGAAACCCCCCTTCTATTTTCAGCAACCTGCTGACCCCATATATAAACAATTTGGGGGAGATCAAAAGCTGTCCAGAGGAAAAGTTGCTGAGTTGTCCATAGCAACCAGATTGCTTCTTTCATTTTTTAAAAGGCCTCCGAACAATGAAAGAAGCGATGTGATTGGTTGCTATGGGCAACTCATCAACGTTTCCCCTGGGCAGGTTTTGATAAATCTCCCCCTTTATATTTTAAAAGCCCAAAGCATAAGTTTCCATTATACTCTATGGCTGCTTTCACGCTATGAACATTAATCCGTTATTATTCTGTGTAAAAACGGATGTATAATAACAGATGAAATAACTGGTGCTAACGGATGAATAAATATTCATCTGTTAAGACCTGTTAGAACATCCCTCATGTATGGCCGTAACACCTCTGCCTACAGACTCCCACAGCCGGGACTACTACTCCTCCTATCATGGAACATACTTCTTTCCATGATGGGAGTAGTAATTCCCTGGCTGCGGGAATCTGCAGACAGCTGGGGAGGCTAAATTAGTGTTAGTAATACTACCCCCATCATGGAATCCATGATGGGGGTTGTAGTACAGGGGCTGAGGGATTGATCGCACCAGATCTCACTTCTGAGCCCCGATGCGTTCAGAAGTTATTAAGCAGGGGAGCTGGCGGCAAGCTCCACAACCCTGCGATTTATCAGTGTGTTTTAACTTTCATTTTTAAATCCACCGTGGGGAGCCCTGAATGGCCGGTACTGAGGAGGCATTCAGGGCTCCTGCCGGGGGATTTAAAATTGAACATTGTGAGTAGCAGGGGGCCATATCTACATTAAAATCGCTGTGGTGGGCAAGATATATAGCGCTGCAGGGGGGCAGACATATAGCCTATACATCTAGCCCCCCAGCGCATTTATAATACTAGATATATAGGCTATATGTCTGCCCCCCCCCCCTTCTGCAGCGCTATATATCTTGTACCCACAGTGCTTTTAATATAGATATGGCCCCCTGCTACTCACAATGTTCATTTTTAAATCTCCCGCTGAGAGCGCTGAATAGCTCCTTGGTACCGGCCATTCAGGGCTCCCCGCAGGGGATTCAAAAATGAAATTTGAAACACACCATACATTGCAGGGGAGAGGACCATGCCGCCCGCTTCCCTGCTTAATAATTTTGGATTGCATCGAAACCGTTAACCAATGGCTTTCCAGCAGTTGTGACATGCCCTGACAACATGCTGGGAGTTGTAGGCTTAGTACAGTTGGAGACCTTTACCTTTCAGCAGCTACATTTTTTTGCTGAAGGCATCCCTGTCCACCTGCTTATGTTGGGTACGCTGCTTTCAGAGTCCTTTTTATAAAGCATAACATACACAGAACAATTTTAAAGCGAATGTACTACCTAAAATGTTAGAGCCAAATACTGAAACATGTTCATTCTTTTCAGGTGTGACATTCAGATGGCAGGATCCGCATTTAGTGTAAACAACATAAAAGAAGGGTTCTATCCTGCATTCTATAAATGGCTTAGGTTTAATATCTATGGTTTAGGCCTCCACAGTCCCCAGTCAATTTAACAGAGCACCTTTTGGGATGTGGTGGAACGAGAGATTCGCATCATGGATGTGCAGTCAAAAAATCTCCAGCAACTGTGTGATGCCATCATGTCCATAAAGACCAAAATCAACCACTGGATTCCAGCACATTCTAGAAAGTATGCCATGAAGAATGAAAGCAGTTCTGAAAGCAAAATGGGTTTAAAGGGGTACTCTGCCCCTAGACAGAATGGGCACGGCTTGGCAGGTATTATATCTCTACAATTGAATGAAAGCATTCTCCCCTTGTGAAATATTTGTGACCTTTAGTAATGGAACATGCTCTGGATCTGGTCTGTTGTGATTTGCACTCACTGGGCTGGCAGATGTACACTTGTTCCCTTTACTTCTATTGACATACAAGGTTATTTCTCACCATTTGCTGTAATCCTAATATCAAGTCTCCACACTAGAGACACGATGCAGACTCTATATGATGGCTACATGCTGTTAGAAAGCACAAAACTCTTCTCAGGAATTAGAACATCACCCTTTTCTAATAACCTGGAAATTTGAATTTCCAGAACATTTGATGGTTCAGGGAATCTATATACCTTTAACCAGAGATAAGTAAATAAAAGGGCTCTACAGTACATAAAGTATTCACTACGGGTATAAGAAGCCTTAGGGTGATGTGACTCAAAGGGAACGTTTTATTTATATTTTTCTAACGAATTAAAACCAGATACTCATACACATTCTATCTTTTTTGTCGATTTTTTAAACTTCCTGATTATGGGGGCTGCTATGTAACCAGAACTGTTGTCAACAACATATAAAAATAAGCTTTACAGGGGTCATCTGGACTATAGGAAACGGTAGGCTTTAGAGGACTCGTTGACTTCTGGGAGAGTGCAGTTAGTGGACCTGCGCCGGAAGGGGAGATGCTGTGTCATTTGCTTAGCCCAGTGATGGCGAACCTTTTTGAGCCCGAGTGCCCAAACCGTAATGCACAACAACTTTTTTTTCCCTCAAAGTGCCAGCAGAGGAGTAATTAAATCAGAATACTGAGGTTTAAGTTTATAAAAAAACAATTCCTACTGTTTCCATAACTAATTAACATCTTTTGTTTTAAAAGAAGAACACAACAATAGAGTTCAATGATCCAAAATTGTTTTTTGGTTTTTTATCGAAAAAAAACATCAATTCTAGTAAAGAAAACACACTGGTGGTTGGTGGTGCATCACCTAAATAAGCTTTTGTTTTTGTTAATGTTATATTTTAAAGGAAAACTGTCCACCTTCTCCCCCCTTACATACCAGCGGTACTGGCTGGTAGTGCGGGGGACGCTGATCAGTTTGAGCCTTACCTTGCCCGGATCAGATGCGGTTTCTGCCGTAATCTTCTATTTTCGCTATATGCAAATGAGGCACTAACTTGCACCGACCAGGCTAACTGGCACTCTGACGTCAGTGTTTCTGGCCGCAGCGCCGCCCAGCTCATCAGTATTCCTCCCCTCCCTCTTTATTACAAAGCGGGGAGAAGAGGGAGAGGCAGAGGGAGAGGCAGAGGGAGGGGAGGAATATTGATGAGCTGGGCAGCGCCGAGGCCAGAAACGCTGACGTCAGAGTGAGGGTTAGCCCAGTCGATGCAAGTTAGCACCTCATTTGCATATAGCGAAAATAGAAGATTACGGCAGAACGGCTCGGCGGATCCGGGCACGGTAAGGATCCAACTGATCAGCGTCCCCCGCACTGCCAGCAAGTACAGCTGGTTAATGCGGGGGGGGGGGGGGGGGAGAAAGCGGACAGTTTTTCTTTAATAGTTCTGACATTTACGCATGCGGCGATTCCATATAGGTTGGTTTATTTTTGGTAACATTTTATATAAAAATGGGGGAAAAGAGGGTCAATTTAACCTATTTTTGGGAGTGGAGGGGCTTTAAACATTATTTTACATTTTCTTTTAACTTTTTCTGTTCTACTACTTGCACTGCAATCTAGTGATTGTAGACACTGATCACTGTTGTGCACATCACTGGTCAGTGTTATCGGTAGGTAGGTAACCTCCGCCTGTCCTCTTAGCTGATCGGGACCCGACAGCATTATGCCGCCATTGTCCCGATCAGCTCCACTGAGCTACCGGCAGTCACTTTGGCATTTTAGACGCCGCGATCAGCTTTGATCGCCGCATCTAAAGTGTTAATGCTGGACATCACTCGGATCGGTGATGTCCAGCATTAGCCAGCATGAAGAGAGCTCGGCTCTTGAGCTCTCTTCATACACCCGCTGCACGGCTGCGCCGTTTATTAACTGCGCCCAGCCGTGGTGGGTTTAATTCACCTCCCAGCAATGCGCACTTCTGAAAGGAGAGAAAGTCGGCCGTACAGTGAAGGGATCGGGCCACGCTGCAGGGAGCTAACTTAGCGCCAGAGCCCGGCTCTGCTCGCTTGTTTAATTGTCTGCTCCCGTGCGTCCCGGCCGGCCCCTTCATTGTGCGACCCACTGTATGATCTCACGCATCAAAAGGCATCCAGACAATTTTTTTTTTTTGCATTCTCTTTTTATCCTTCCCACCTTCTAAGAGTCATAACTCTTTTATATTTCCATCTTCAGACACATGAGGGCTTGTTTTTTGTGCGACCAACTGTCCTTTCTAATTACATCACACTCATTTTACCATAAGAGAGGCAACCCCTGCTCTCCTCAAAAACTGACTTTTCGATCATGAGGCTTAATGCCATTAGCGGAGAGTCCTAGTTGCTGATAGTAGCCATTACTCACCATCAATGAAGTGAGTGCAGCTGATATAAATAAACATCATTTTGTCCTAATACAATCTCTCCCATGATGTAAATATATCTCATAATGCGGCCCCATTGTGGTTGCTGATAAGAAAAGAAATATGACCCAAATCCTCAAAATTTTGCAGAGCTAAAAATAGGAAACATGTAAAAAGCCTATTCAAATTAGAGTAAAAAATCCACAAAATCATACAGTTTTACATTACACACTATGGTATCGTCCACTGGAGTGTCTTTTTCATTGTAATCGTTCAGAATTGGGCCTTACAGTATGAACACTGACCTTTGTTTTATAACTTTTTAAAATAAATATATAATCAATAATACATTTTTGTTTTATACATATTTTTTTTAACCCCGTTTCTGAAATTGAACATAAGTTCCATGGAAATCACAAACACTGCCAACATAGCATGCCAAAAGAAAGAAATTTCACACAACACAGCTGCTCATGCCATAACATATTCAAACAACAGTCACTGAATACTGCAGGCTTTGAATCCAAATCGGTGGTCTATGACAATATACAGGTAAGGAATTGTTGATCCTTCAGCATATGAGCCATAACATATCAAGCACATAATCAAATCACAATTCAGCTACTACTTTCCAAATTCCTTTGTAGGCAACCAACCAATTTTGAGAAAAACACATTAAAGGGGTTGTTCACCAAAAGAATGTATTTACCCAATGTACCCAGGCTGCACAACAAAAAAAAAAGTACTACTCACCTCCTTCTTGCTTGTCCTAAGGTATTTGCTCCCAGTCTCCACTGCCACAGCAGTTCATGGTGCTGCAAACGCTACATCATATCACCGCTCAATTAATCACTGGTCGAAGCACTGTCCTGCTCCAGTCAGCGATTGGCTTAGTGCCAATGCAAAGTGGCGTCCGCAGTTCCATGAAGTGCTGTGGCAGCTAAGACTGGACACCAATACTGGAGGCTACGATGAGGTAAGTAGAAGCTTTTTTTGCTTTATTATGCAGTTTGAAACAAGTAATTTGGGTTCCAGCTGCTGGGACCCGCCACGATCTGGGGCACGACACTCCAGTCATCCGGTGCTGGGAGCGAACTCTGCGCCGGATGACAGGTGACAACAGCTGTCACATCACCTTTATTCATGTCTATGGGAGGAGGCGTGACTGCTATGTACTAGCCATCATGTCCCCTCCCATAGACATGAATGAAGGGGAAATATCATGAAGCCCAAGCTTCCGTGTTCAGAATGCTGTGGTACCAGCCTTGAAATGGCAGGGATCCCAGTGGCCGGTACCCCCCCCCCCCCCCCCCAATCCTTTGGATAGGGGATAAGATGATTGGGGTGGAGTAATCCTTTACATACAGTGTTCCAATATAGAAAGAAGTACTCGGCACCGCTCCCACACCTTGTATTATGTTAGTCCATTCACCAGTACAAGTTCCAGTATAGACCGGTAACAACCGCATTAAAGCAAAAGGTGTTGCTCACTATCTAATAGCCGAACAGTCCATGTGGTATTAAACTCGAACAAGAAATAAGCAAATCAATATAGTGATTTGTTTATTTGTTTTTTTAGAACTTTTCTACTTGGGGTATTGGCAGAATATTGACGTGCTCGAATTGTTGGTGAAGAGAATAAAGTGTGCCATACCGATTTAGTCTGTTTCGCATCCAATGAGAAATGAATAGGGCACTCATCATCTGCTTCTGCAGTAATGTTTATTGAAGACGGTCACAAACAGACAAACAGCTACGAGACGGACAAGTGAAGGGGGTTGCTTCTTAGGGCAACAGTGCCGTTTTGCCCTTGGCTAGCGCTTTGACTGGCCAACGCATCACTATGTCTGAAAATACGGTTATGTACCTTATGACCTTACATAGCCTTAGTAACACATACACATGGGGAAATGTGCACATTAAAAACATAGCACATTTTAATTGGCATGTCCTTAACCCCTTAACAACCATTGACATAAATGTACGTCCTGGTGCAGAGGTACATACATTCACGTCCTGTACATTACCGCGAGCATCAGAGCGGTGCTCACATCATGCACTGCAGGTCCCGTCGGTAATGGCAGACATCAGCGATCACCGCCATTAACCCCTCAGATACCGTGATCAATACAGATCACGGTATCTGCGGCAATGCGCACGTTTAAACAGATGATCGGATCGCCCACGGGGTCCAAACATCTAAAATGGCATCCGGAGGTCCCTCACCTGCTTCCAGCCATCTCCTCTACTCTGAGATCGAGCAGACCAGAGCAGAAGATCGCCAGTAATACTGATCAGTGCTATGCTCTATGCATAGCACTGAACAGTATTAGCAATCAAGTGATTGCTATAGATAGTCCCCTATGGGGACATAAATAGAGTAAAACAAAAGCTAAAAAATGTAAAAATAAAAAGGAAAAAAAAATTGAAAAATCCCCTCCCCAATAAAAATGGAAATTGACCAAAAAGCATAACATTTTTTTTTAACAAACCTATTTGGTATAACCGCGTGTGTAAATGGCTGAACTATCAAAATATAATGTTAATGATCCCATAAGGTGAATGGGGTAAACATAAAATATTAAACAAATGTCCAAAATTGCTGCTTTATTGTCACATTTTATAAAAATAATAATAATAATAATAATAATAAAAAGTGATTTAAAATAATTTAATTTTCATATATGCAAATGTGGTATTGATAAAAAGTACAGATCACGGTGCAGAAAATGAGCCCTCATACCACCCCATATACGGAAAAATGAAAAAGTTATAGGTGGTCAAAATAGGGCGATTTTAAACATACT
This sequence comes from Hyla sarda, assembly GCF_029499605.1. Classification (NCBI taxonomy): domain Eukaryota; kingdom Metazoa; phylum Chordata; class Amphibia; order Anura; family Hylidae; genus Hyla; species Hyla sarda. The sequence goes on from NC_079191.1 coordinate 168,690,900, forward strand.
GATTTTGTACAAAAACTTTTTTTTTTTTAAGCTGTACAATAATAGAAAAGTATGTAACCATGGGTATGATTTTAATCGTATTGATCCACAGAATAAAGAACACGTCATTTTTATTGCAAAGTGTACAGAGTGAAAACGAAACCCTCAAAAATTTGCTCAAAAGTTTTCATTTAAAATTCCTCCCTAAAAATTTTTTTGGGGGGGTTTGCTGTACATTTTATGGCAAAATGAGAGATATCATTACAAAGTAAAATTGGTCACGCAAAAAGCAAGCCCTTATATGGGTCTGTAGATGGAAATATAAAAAACGTATTGATTTTAAAAGGCATGGAGGAAAAATGAAAATGGAAAAATAAAATTGGCCTGGTCCTTAAGGTGAAAATGGGCTTGGTCCTTAAGGGGTTAAAGGGACTGCACAATTTTGAAAATTGTCACAATTTGACATGTTTCTCCTTCAATTGATTTAGAATAGTCTTGCGTAACTATAAAGGAACTATTCTATATTGCATTCAGTGTAAATAGTGTTCATCCACATACACACACCCACTATCCATCTGCAACCTGCTGTAAAGGAAGAATACAAGGAACAAACAATAGTAAATACTTAACACTAATACAAAGACATATCTCGCACATGATGACTTTGGAGCCCTTTAAGTTAGGTTTTATATAACCAATGATAACACAGTGATCAGTTCACTTTGTGGCTTTTCCTCTTTGGGTCTTATAGTAACTGGCACATAGTACTTGGTCATTAAAATGCAGGAATACGTGTTTATTGGAGTTGGCAATGCTGTAATTATGGGAATGGGGATATAGCTGCAGTACAGGATGGAGGAGTGCTAAAATCCCAGCAGTTACAATGAACGCAATGTGTACTGAACTTCATTCTAAAACCGTAATCTTAAAATTTCCAAGCCTTTGTTTAAAGGAGAACTCCAGAATATAAAAGTTGTCCCCCATTGTTCCGGCAGTAAAAAAATTAAGATGTACATACCTTCCTTCGCTCCCCCGGGGACTCCGGTAACCTGCTCCGGTCTCTGCCGTGATTCTCTTCCTGGTTGCTGGTGGTCGGCGAGTCATACTGCGCTCAGCCAATTACCAGCCGCAGCGAAGTCCCGGCTTAGCCGGCGATGGGCTGAGCGGCAGTGTGACGTTTTCGGCCCCAGCAGCAGGTGCCGGTGTAGTGAAGAATTGTGTGTCTTGAAGCGTTCTCACACTGCCGCTCAGCCTATCGCTGGCCGAGTCGGGTCTTCACTGCAGCTGGTGATTGGCTGAGCGCAGTATGACTGGGGGAGACGGGAGACGGTTACCGGAGGCCCCCGGGGGAGCGAAGGAGGGTATGTACATCTTTATTTTTTTCTGCCGGCAGTATGGAGGACAATTTTTATATTCTGGAGTTCTCCTTTAATTACGTTGTTTTCCAGCCAGAAGAACCACAAGCCACCACAAACCACAATAAGACTCTTATTTTGGCAACTTACCAGTAAGTTTAGAACGCTGGGTTTCTGCGGCTGGAGAAGTGACGTCACGTTAAGCCCTCTCCATTCCTTTCTATTGGAGGGGAGTGACGGCTGTCACACCCCTCCCATAGACATAAAAGGAGGGGGCATGACTTGATGTCACATCTGCTGTGGAAACTCAGCATTTAGAATGCTGTGTGTGTTTCATGAGTTTGGCATGGAGATCGTGAGGGGTCCTACCGCCGGGTAGGGGATAAGATGTCTGTGGGCATAATCTACATAATGATCCACAGAAGTAGTTCACAGCTAAAACCTAATACCCTTTACGTGGGCAGATTATCGGGAGAATGTTTCTATGAACGCTCATTCCGAATATTTAGCCATTGTAATAGGGCTTGGTATTAGTTGATGAACAAACAATTATTAATCGGTTGATAGAATGTACTGTGTGGCCAATAAAATCATAGTTATTAGCTACACATTAACTAAAGAGAGATGTGCGAGCGATAAATTTAATAGGCACCATGACTGATTGAGCCTTATAAAGACTCTCTAAACCAGTGGTTCTCAACCTTTTTTCGCCTGAGTACCCCTTGACAGCCCATTCCCAAAGAATTGTACCCCTATATTAGAGACGTTTTGTAATGATTATAAATATAATTCATATGCTTTACTTTCCTCTATAACAGGCCCCCTGTTCCTATCTCCCCAGTCCACCCATTTACAGGTGACGTCTTCTCTAACCGTAGTTATTTACTTTTCTTTTCTACACTATCTGGCCTAGACCTCCATTAAGATTTCTCCCATACAAGACTTCTAAACAGAACTAACCAAACAAACATTTTAGGCTTCTTTCTGCAGTACAATACCCACCTATTTACAAACTCCCCATGTTTATTGTCACACACAGTAATAGTACCCGCTTTGCAAAAAAGTATTTAGTCATCCACCAATTGTGCAAGTTCTCCCACTTAAAAAGATGAGAGGCCTGTAATTTTCATCATAGGTATACTTCAACTATGAGACACATAATGAGAAAAAAAAATCCATAAAATCACATTGACTGATTTTTAAAGAATTTGCAAATTACGGTAGAAAATAAGTATTTTGTCACCTACAAACCAGCAAAATTTCTGGCTCTCACAGACCTGTAACTTCTTCTTTAAGAGTCTCCTCTGTCCTCCAGTCGTTACCTGCATTAAAGGGATACTCTGCTGCCCTGCTTCGGAAGCTCTGCTCCCCAGCACCAGAAGTTTATTGTTCCGAATGCTGCGTGCGGGCTTCCGTGTTCAGGACCGCCCCTCGTAACGTCACGCCCGCCCCTCGTGAAGTCACGATCGCCCCCTCGTGAAGTCACGCCCCCGCCTCCTCAACTAAAGTCTATGGGAAGGAGGAGCGACAGCCGAGGGGTTGAGGTAGGATTACATTCCTATGCTCTCGTTATTCATACGTTTTTAAGTGTTTTTAACTGTGTGTGTATTCCCCCCCTTTTGGTATATGTTAATAAAAGTGCATTCATTACTTAACCCCTTAAGGACCACGAGTTTTTCCACTTTCGTTTTTTCCTCCTCACCTTATAAAAAGCATAACCCTTTCAATTTTGCACCTAAAAATCCATATGATTGCTTATTTTTTGCGCCACCAATTCTACTTTGCAGTGACATCAGTCATTTTACCCAAAAATCTACGGCGAAACGGAAAAAAAAAATCATTGTGCGACGAAATTGAAGAAATAACGCCATTTTTTAACTTTTGGGGGCTTCCGTTTCTACGCAGTAAATTTTGTCGGTAAAAATGACACCTTATCTTTATTCTGTAGGTCCATACGATTAAAATGATACCCTACTTATATAGGTTTGATTTTGTCGTACTTCTGTAAAAAATCATCACTACATGCAGGAAAATGTATACGTTTAAAATTGTCATCTTCTGACCCCTATAGCTTTTTTAATTTTTCCACATATGGGGCGGAATGAGGGCTCATTTTTTGCGCAGTTATCTGAAGTTTTTAGCGGTACCATTTTTGTATTGATGGGAGTTTTTATTCATTTTTTCATGATATAAAAAGCAACCAAAAATACGTTATTTTGGACTTCAGAATTTTTTTGTGCGTACGCCATTCACCGTGTGGTTTAATTAATGATATATTTTTATAGTTACCACATATGTTTATATTTATTTACATGTTTTTTTTTTATGGGAAAAGGGGGGTGATTTGAACTTTTATTAAGGAAAGGGTTAAATCACATTTATTAACTTTTTTTTACACTTTTTTTTTGCAGTGTTATAGCTCCCATAGGGGCCTATAACACTGCACACACTGATCTCATACCCGGTTCACTGCAAAGCCATAGCTTTGCAGTGATCAGGGTTATCGGCGGTCGAATGCTCAAGCCTGAATCTCAGGCTTGGAGCAATCAATCGCAGAGGGGACATGCCGGAGGTAGGTAAGAGGACCTCCGATCGTGTCCCAGCTGATCGGGACACCGCATTTTCACTGTGGTGGTCCCGATCAGCCCCGCTGAGCAGCCGGGCAGCTTTCACCTTCGGTTTAGAGGCGGCGTTCAACTTTGAACGCCGCGTCTAAAGGGTTAATAGCACGCGGCACCGCAATCGCTGCCGCGCGCTATTAGATCCAGGTCCCGGCATCAGATACATGCCGGGACCGACCCGATATGACGCGGGGTCACCGGCCAAGGACGTAAATAGATGTCCTTGGTCGTTAAGGGGTTAATTTACATGTGTTGGTGTGCATTATCTTATGCTAGCTTTTTCTTTTGGAAATATTATCAGTATTAACCCCTTAAAGACCAATACAAGTAAACCTGTACGCCCCTGAAAGACCAGGCCTGTTTTTTCAAATCGGGGATGTCTGAATTAAAATAACTCTGGTAACGTTTTGCCAATCACAATAATTCTGACATTGTTTTTATGTCACAAGTTGAATTTAGAAAATTTGTAAAGTACTGTATTTTTTGCCGTATAAGACGCACTTTTTCTTCCCCAAAACTGGGGGGGAAAAGTTGGTGCGTCTTATACGGCGAATACACACACCTATCGCAGTGGTCCCTGCGGCCATCAATGGCCGGGACCCGCGGCTAATACAGGACATCACCGATCGTATTAACCCTTCAGACACGGCGATCAAAGCTGACCGCCGCGTCTGAAGGGAAAGTGACACTAACCCGGCTGCTCAGTCGGGCTGTTCGGGACCACCGCAGTGAAATTTCACCGCGGCGTCCCGAACAGCTTACAGGACCTTACCTGCCTCGGTGTCTGCTTCGGGATCCCCTGCTTGGCCGGCGCTCTCCTTCGACGCCATCACGTCCCGTCATCCAATAGGAGCGGCGTGCGTAGCGATGTGATGACGGCGACGGAGAGCGTGGATCCCAGGGAAGAAGACGTCCGGAGAGTCGGGGACACCATGGCGACGCGTCGACAGCGATGGAGCGACATCCAGGGCAGCGGTGACGTGTACGGAGCGGCGGGGAAACGTGAGTACTACCTCCTATGCAGTGGTCTTCAATCTGCGGACCTCCAGATATTGCAAAACTACAACTTCCAGCATGTCCGGACAGCCAACGGCTGTCCAGGCATGCTGGGAGTTGTAGTTTTGCAACATCTGGAGGTCCGCAGGTTGAAGACCACTGTTGGGTTCAGAATCTTTATTTTTTTTAGATTTTGCACCTATAAATTGGGTGTGTCTTATACGCCAATGCGCCTTATTGGGCGAAAAATACGGGTACATTTTTTTTTATGTGCTATGCAAGGTTTGCAGAAAAATTTGAAGGCTGTAGAACATAAGAACTGCCTCCCAAATGACCCCATTTTAAAAACTAGACCCCTCAAGGTATTCGCTAGGGGGTACAGTGAGTATTTTACCACCATAGTTTATTAGCAGGAATTATTACAAAAATTTGCTTTTTTTCACAAATGCATAATTTGAGGGGCATATTTTTTGTACATCACTTCTGATATTGAAAGAAATGCACCCCCAGTGCTCGGTCCGGGAGTAATTTGAGTCCTTTTTGTGTGGCTGGAATGGTTATAAATCAGCGAAAAAATTAAAACTGTCTTTTTTTTCCCCACAAATGCATCATTTGTGGGACATATTTTTTGTACATTGCATCTGAAAAGTAGAATATGCAGCCCATATTTTTTTACGCTGTTCGTCCCATGTTTGGTAATACCCCCACTTAGACCATATTTGGTTGCTTGGCCACATGGTGGGACCCAATAGGAGAGGAGCACCATTTGGCTTTTAGGATATCATTATACACATTATGGGTCGGCACCCACTAGGTGCTTTCTTCAGCAGCTAAAGTATATAGGACTTTAGCTGCTGAAGAAAGCACCTAGTGGGTGCTGAAACACATCCAGCGACCCCCCAAAAGACTTCTAAGACCACTTTTATACTATCTGCAGTTTATAGAAACCACCACCGATTATCTACAGAACGCGCGGTCATAGACCAAAAGCGCGCGCTACCTTCACGAGGACGCCACTCTAAGATACCTACCTGTGGAAGTGCTGCAGCCTCCGAATACTTCGCCCACCATCAGCAAGCTCCGCGCAATTAGTCGGCCGGGACTTCCAGCGGTGCGCTCTCCGGCCGGAGAGCAGGCATAGACGGCTGTTCGACATCGCTACTAACACGGAGTGGTAATTATGTGATCGACATCCCAACATCTGGACCGGTGAGAGATTTCCATTTATATACTATGCGCATAGTTTTAAGCAATTGCTGGCACTGTCTACTGTTACCAGCGGTAGTGGACTGAACAATTATTGTATTCAGAGACTGTTTGTAATCGCTACACTGAGGAACATCATTACCTCTGGGACCTCTAAAGTGTGGATACCTTATTGCTACAGAACTGTTGCACTTCAAAAAGATGGATAACATGTGCTAATAACTGATCTTCCTATGATCGCAATCATAACTGCATTGTATTAGAAATCGGTTAGCAGCTCTATGGCATATTGATTGTTATTCTGCCACTGAAGAAGCTGCTATCAAGGATATATCATTTATTACATTTTATAGTGGGCTTATTAATTTTATTAAGATTTTATACTATTTATTATCTCTGACCCTGAGGATACACAAGGGTCCTGTGATCCCAGAGTGTCAGTTTGATATCCTATTGTTTATTTTCTATTATTTATCAATAGACAAGTGTGTACTTTATCTATAGACCTTACACCTCAATAATTTCCATTATTTAGCCCCCTAAAGTATTCACCTAGGGCAAAAGTGAGTACAGTACGTTGAGCCCTTATTGTGTGGCTAGAATTATTTCTAAGTCAGTGGAAAAAAATAGCAATTAGCTTTTTTTCCCCACAAATTCCTTATTTGTGGGACATCATTTTGGTAAGTCACTTTTGAAATGGAGGAAATGCGCCCATATTTTATCACGCTGTTAGTCCCGGGCTCGGCAGTACCCCTATTTAGGCCATATCTGGTTGCCTGACCGCCTGGTAGGACCAATAAGGAGAGGAGCACCCTTTGGCTTTCAGGTCATAATTATATGAATTCTAGACTCCACCCCATGTCTGCAAAGGATCGGAGCTGTCAGAACAATACCGCACCCCCTAAAAGTGTATTGTCTGGACCAGGGACCGCTCTGATAGGTCCTTGGTCGGCTACCAGTGACATGTTGCTGTCTTCGACAGTTAAAGTTCCTGTTGGATATATACGTCATTTTGTGGGAATAAGCACCAACTCATGGCAATATATATATATATATATATATATATATATATATATATATATATATATATATCACTGGGCATAAAAAAAAATTATATAAATCTTGAAACACTGATTTATTTTTTTGGAGGGAGGGGGGTGGGGGGTGAGGTTGGGTCATACTCCCCATTCATATTGCATTTTTGCAGTATAGGTTTCCGTTGTAATGTCAAAAAAGGGATGCCAATGTATACTGTAGGAGTCTCTTTCAGAAATGAATGGAGCTGCTACAGTATATGTCAGCATCACTTTTTTTGATGTGATGCTGACGGATACCTCTAACATACTGCTAAAACGCAGTATGAACGGGAGGCAGTGTAGGGTCACAAAGAGCGCACCTGCAGCATATTTCAAACTGCAGATACCCCCTGGCAGTCACAAGGGCGAGATCACTGCTGCGGCTGGGTAGCTCAGTGTGTCCACTTATGACTGCCGGCGGGAAATCCGTCGCAATGAGTGGACACACAAAACTACCCAGCCGCAGCAGGGAGCTCATTATTGTGAGTGCTGGCGGGCATCCGCAGCGATGTGCGCCGGGTGATCCTACACATTAAGCATTTTTATTTTTTTACACTTTTTTTGAACACATTGTTTTTACACTTTTTTTAATATTTTTTTTTCCACACTTTTTTAATGCTCTGGAATACTTAGTATTCCAAAGCATTGCAGATATATGCTGCCTGCTAGTTTTACACTAGCAGGCAGCATATCAGGACGTGTCTCTGGCACGTCCTGACAGGCAATAACCGGGGCAGACCTGGGGGTCCTTGTAAAGGCCCCCGGCTGCCCAGGTAACATGCAGCACCCCGTGATCGTGGCGGGGTGCTACAGCAGAGAGACAGAGGCAGCTGTAAGGGATAAACTGCCGGGACCGAATTTTTCTTCGGTCCCGGCCGTGCGGCAGGCGCCCGCCCGCCGGGGATCACACACAGCACCCTGCAATCGCGATGCAGGATGCTGCAGGGGGGACAGAGGGAACTCCCTCCCTCTGTCATAACACTTACATCCCGCAGTCACTTCCGACCGCGGCTGTAAGGGTTAAACTGCCGGAACCGAAGTTTACTTCGGTCCCGGCAGTGCGGAAGGGTCCCGGCTGTGTGTTACAGCCAAGTCCCTGCTGCTATCTCGTGGGTGCACTGGGCAGCACCCACGAGTACCATGGATGCGTATACTCATCCTGGTGCAGGAACGTGCATTCCCCCCCCCCACCCCCCCCCCCCCCCCCCGCATGGTCATTAAGGTGTTAAAGACACCTGTCCACAGCCTCAAACAGTCACACTCAAAACTCCACTATGGCCAAGACCAAAGAGCTGTCGAAGGACACCAGAAACAAAATTGTAGACCTGCACCAGGCTGGGAAGACTGAATCTGCAATAGCCAAGCAGCTTAATGTGAAGAAATCAACTGTGGGAGCAATTATTAGAAAATGGAAGACATACAAGACCACTGAATCTCCATTGATTTGAGGCTCCATGCAAGATCTCACCCCGTGGTGTCAAAATTATCACAAGTATGATGAGCAAAAATCCCAGAACCACAGGGGGGGACCTAGTGAATAACCTGCACAGAGCTGGGACCAAAGTAACAAAGGTTACCATCAGTAAACACACTACACCGCTAGGGACTCAAATCATGCAGTGCCAGGCGTGTCCCCCTGTTTAAGCCAGTACATGTCTGGGCCAGTCTGAAGTTTGCTAGAGAGCATTTGGATGATCCACAAAAAGATTGAGAGAAAGTCATATGGTCAAATGAAACCAAAGTTGAACTTTTTGGTAAAAACTTAACTCGTGTCTGGAGGAGAAAGAACGCTGCGCTGCATCCAAAGCACACCATACCAACTGTGAAGAATGGGGGGTGGAAACATTATGCTTGGGGCTGTTTTTCTGCTAAGGGACCAGGACGACTGATCCATGTAAAGGAAAGAATGAATGGGGCCATGTATCGTGAGATTTTGAGTGAAAAACTTCTTCCATCAGCAAGGGCATTGAAGATGAAACTTGGCTGGGTCTTTCAGCATGACAATGATCCCAAACACACCGCCCAAACAACAAAGGAGTGGCTTCGTAAGAAGCATTACAAGGTCCTGGAGTGGTCTAGCCAGTCTCCAGATCTCAACCACATAGAAAATCTTTTGAGGGAGTAGAAAGTCCGTGTTGCCCAGCGACAGCCCCAAAACATCACTGCTCTAGAGGAGATCTGCATGGATGAATGGGCAAAAATACCAGCAACAGTGTGTGAAAACCTTGTGAAGACTTACAAAAAACGTTTGATCTCTGTCATTGCCAACAAGGGGTATATAACAAAGTATTGAGATTAACTTTTGTTATTGACCAAATACTTATTTTCCACCATAATTTGCAAATAAATTCTTTAAAAATCACACATTATTTTGGGGATTTTTTTTTCATTCTGTCTCTCATAGTTGAGGTATACCTATTATAAAAATTACAGGGCTCATCTTTTTAAGTGGGAGAACTTGCACAATTGGTGGCTGACTAAATACTTTTTGCCCCACTGTAGCAAGTATAACACACGCCAAACTATGATCGCATACAGTTTTATTTAGGTTTTGGAAAATAAATAATGTAATATAGTTTGCATACAGTACTAAGTAATAGAGATATGAAACAAAGCAATAAAGATAGATGCAAACATGAGATTTTACTTCCCAAACTGGGAGAAATCCCATGGATCCTTCATCCATCCAACATATTCGCTGTCAAGGGCAGAACAAAGTGTCTGCAGTAAAATGATACTGATCCAGCACTAAAAACTACAGGCCTAACAACTATGTACCCATTCCTCCAAGCTAAAAGTATGTCAGATGACTAATCTTCCAATATGCCTTGGCCCTTATTAATATATGGGAATCGTGCATTAAGTATTCAGCAATGTCTGTGCAGGAATTAGACCCAAGGCTTTGAAGCTAGAAGATGTCCTTTCCACTAAATGTGATTGTGTTAAAGAACCTTTACTGCAAAGATTTGGCCAAGTTCTCCAACCTGCCTCTAACATGATTTTCACATTGCATGGAAATTTGTTTCAATCCAATTGTGCCCTAAGTATTATTTGTAAACTTTCACCTAGACAAGGGTTATTTTGGCTTCTAAATATATAAAAATGTGTAAAATATATCATATTTTCTGTGATCGGACCTGAGTGCAAGTTCATTGGTTTCCAATGAGCTATAAAGCAAAGATGTGTCACTTCTGCCAAAAATAAAATTCACAGAGGTTTTTCGTCACAAAATGTTACTTAGCACCTTGATCGAAGTAGAAAAACATTAAAGGGGTACTCCTCTGCCCTGTGTCGGAAGCTCCGCTCGCAACATCCGGAAGTTTATCGTTCCGAACGCTGTGCGCGGGCTTCCGTGTTCAGGGCCGCCCCTCGTGACGTCACACCCGCCCCCTCAGCGAAAGTCTATGGGATGGGCGCGCGATGGCCGTCACACCCCCTTCCCATAGACTTTCGCTGAGGGGGCGGGCATGACGTCACAAAGGTGGCGGGCGTGACGTCACGAGGGGCGGCCCTGAACACGGAAGCCCGCACACAGCGTTCGGAACAATAAACTTCCGGACGCTGCGAGCGGAGCTTCCGACACAGGGCAGCGGAGTGTACCCCTTTAAAGGAGATGTCCGGCGCAGACTTTTGCTGTTCCGTCCTGCCCGGGCTGCAAAAAACACTAAACAAACTTTCACTGTTGCCGGGCTGTTTACTTCCTACTTCCTTTAGCCCGGTATGTCACACGGTGCGTCAGCCGGTGATAGGCTGAAGCGCCGTGTGACGTACCGGGCCGGACGTACCGACCGATCAGCTGTTGCGGAGCTCCGGGGCAACATATGGAGGTAAGTGAAAGTTTGTTTTGTCTATTTTTTGCAGCCCGGGCAGGACGGAAAAGAAAAAGTCTGCGCAGGACATCTCCTTTAACTCTTAAATCTTATTTGACAGAATAGAATATGGAACTAAATATTGTCTTTTTCAGAATAAACTGATTCCTCCCTCAGCTTTTGTGGCACTTACCAGATATTATTCTGTAAAAACTTGATCAAGCTAAGAGCTAGCACTGGGCCGTATTCATAACACAGCAGCAGTTTTTAATATTAAAATAACCTGAGAAGAATGAAGTGATATGAATAGCTTGCAACAGAGACATCATGGCTCGCATTCACACTACAAAATACATGTCAATACGAGCTGTAACGCTATGCCACATAGATAAAATCAGCAGATATGTTTATTGGCTAGGAAACCACATGGCTTACTATTATAAGGTTGTTCATATAATGTGTTACTTTGTTGACCACATAACACATAAAATATCCTTTAGAATCAAATAAATAAATAAAAATAATAAACCCATTACTGGAAGAAAGGAGCGCTTAGCAGATAATCTCTCAGATGTGTATAAGAGACAAACATTGTATTCTACCAAAATGTGTTGACCATATCATAGATACTGGACATTTTAAAGTTTTACATGAGTGATTTTATTTATTACATTGTTGTGCTTTTTTTTTTTTTCTAAAATACAGAACTTAAAAACAGTTCTTTCTGCACCCAGGCACACCTTGTTTGCCAATGAGATTTTATATAACTGAATTACTTAGCTACTATCTCCAAGTGTTCACAGATCCCATTAGAAAGTCACCACACCACCTTGTGGGAACCTCCGAAGCACGGGCAAGCGGGGAGCCAATCTGTCTCACTTTGAAGCAAAGGAAGACCAGCATAGGGCTTTTAAAAGGCAACAACTTTATTAATTCACAGTGAAAAAACAAGCAAACAACATTATAGCAAATATCAAGTAGGCTGTTATCTTGATGCATTTCTATTTTCTATTGCCTAAGTAGGCATTGACTAAACATAGGCAGCCAATGAATAAACTCTTAAAAGATTGAAACGCGTCAGGCTAACAGCCTATTTGATATTTTTTCCCCATGTGGTACTAAAGTAGTTGCCTTTTAAAAGAATTCCTGAGCTGGACTTTTTCCTCTACTCAGCAGTGATAGAACTACACATTCAACGTCACATGTCAGAAACCAAATTTATGGTGTTCAAGAGGAAATAATTTTTGCTGTCATTTTACTGCATCCTAGAACTCATCTTTCGGACAGACTGGACCATCACTTTTATTGCTGGAAATGGAACTATTTTTTCTCCTCCTGCAGTATGCTAATATCATCCAAGCACTGTTGTGATTTTGTGCTCAGTGGCAACTGGTTAGATGATTACATATTAATATGTTACTTCAATTGATTATTTTGGTACATGTAACAAAATAAGATTTTAGGCAGATTATATAACACCAGGTGTTCACACAGCAAAATTAAGAGTCAGAAAATTCTTCCTCAAAGTCCAAAATGCACAAAGTGACATGGTAATTTTTTTCAGCATAAAAATATCGAATACATGTTTTCTTAAAAAAGATAAAATAAAAATAAAATAAAAAACACTGATTTTTCAGCGCTGTGTGGACAATGAAAGATGTTTCCCTACTGATTGATTTGGACATGGAAATCGTTATGGTTTCTGTGTTCAAATCAGGACACCTCTTAACTGTGTGAACATGTCCTGAGAGTGATGAAGGCTGCATCTTATAGTGGTGACTGTACCTGACTTGTTCGTGGTTTGTATGGAGAACTGCTTTCCAGATCCGCCAAGATGCTGGTCAAAGAATCAATCTCTGCATCTAGACTTGAGCGCCGTTCCTCTATTGTTTTACCTCCGGTGTTTATCTGTTAAACAGTACATTTATTACAGACAATATTTACATTTATTACCAACTTCAACATCCTAAAAACACAACAATACCAAATAATACATGTTAAGGTGTTGCAGGGACTAGCATTTAACCAATACTTTCAGCCTGGGTCGCTAGGTGGTTAAACAGCACTATGTGCTTGCATGTGCTGCCCAAAGTGGAGCTGGAACCCACAACACTGAGATTGAGGGTACTGACTGAGCTTGTAGACTTTTTCAGGTGAGAAATAGTTCAGTAATTTTATGAGTGAACGATTGGCCTGTGGCATATACAGTATGTTAAATGCCAGTATTCCCCCCCAAAATACATATTCTTCCCTAAGACATTACCTGAATATTGAACATTGCGTTATCAGGTGCAGGAGGAGGTGGAAAGTTCCCAAAGCCAGATGAATGCTGAAGACTACCTTGGTCCTCAGGAGGAGGAGGAGGAGGTGGAGGAAAATCCCCTGCAAATCAGGAAAAGCATCACATTGTTAATACTTCATGTAGCTTTAAGGTGAAAGAATACAAAGCAATAATATATCCTAAAAGCACAGCGAATAGAATAGAACAGTACAACACATTTCAAGTTAAGTCAAGTCCAAAGATAAAACTTACATACAGCGTTTACTTCAACAGCAATATCTACACCCCTCACCTCACACAGCTGGGAAATGAACGCTTGTCAGCAGTTACTAGTTGGCACATAACATTTATGAAATGAGGACATTTTTAAAATGAGGTAACCACAACTGTGCAATACAAAAAAAAAAAAAAACAACAACAACATACTGTGCTCCAATATATCGTATATGGCTCCAATTTACAGTCCTAACTTGACAACAGTTAACATACATACATTTTTTTGCAGATGGAATTTGTTTTGGTGTTTGTACTCTAATTCTTAAAGCACAACATATTCCCCAGTTCTTAATATTGACTGTAGTCACACAGATTAAGCAGAGAGATATACAAGAGATTAATGCCAGCCAAATCTGCCAATTTCATATAAAGTGTCTAGGGGCCACCTAAATGGTCTTAAACATGCCCAATGTATTTTTTTGGGTGCCAAAAAGCCTGCCAGCAGTAGCTTTTTCCCTTCCTACACAATTGGTAGAACAGAGAATTGTTCAGGTGACAACTATCTGAAATGTTTGGCCTAGTTTAGACAGTATATTCTTTCTTTATAATCATTGAAATCATTTTTTATATTTTCATTAGCTGTCCTTTTAAAGTGCTTTAGACATGGCTTGGTATCAGTAAGCAAAAATTACTATTGTCTTTTGAATAGTTGGAGGTTTTGGGGAATTAAGACCTTTTCACACGTGGGTCGAGAAAAGTTCCCCTATAATAGCTAATGCTGAATAAATGTGGATCCCAACAACAAAGCTTCTAGAGTCTGAACTAGATGTCCACAAAGAGGGTCCATGCATACTCAAAAAAAGTGACTCCAAAAGGGTACAATTATATGAGATCGATATCTGAACTATATCTACCTTAATCCACTATATACAGACAAAGAATAAGTCAGCCAGCACTTTAGTTGATACCAAACTATTATATGGACCTGGCCTACAGGTGCACGCTACTAAGCTAGATATACAGCAACAGAAGAATGCAGCAGCACACTGCCAGCACAAGGATATAGGTGCAACATGAATATGCAGTTAAAACATGGAGAGCTATACAGCTATGGTGTAATGTGAAATGTGAAACTATGAAATAGTGAGGCACTTAGCTCGCAAATTTGTCTCCGCCGGCGGTCAAATGCCATGCTTACTGAACTGTTCACACAGAGGCATATTCACAGTGTAGGGTCCGTCCCAAGGAGGCCACCTTATCGCGGTGGGACGGTCCAAGCTATTTGACCGCCGGCGGAGACAAATTTGCGAGCTAAGTGCCTCACTATTTCATAGTTTCACATTTGCATCTATTACACCATAGCTGTATAGCTCTCCATGTTTTAACTGCATTTTCATGTTTCACCTATATCCTTGTGCTGGCAGTGTGCTGCTGCATTCTTCTGTTGCTGTATATCTAGCCTAGTAGCGTGCACCTGTAGGCCAGGTCCATATAATAGTTTGGTATCAACTAAAGTGCTGGCTGACTTATTCTTCGTCTGTATTGCACATACGGGGGAGTGGCTACCTCCATATTGGCCTTGCACCCCACCCACCTCTATCAGGTGTGTATATAAGGTGTCTTGGATGTTCCAGATCCTGCCATGCTTACTGAACTGTTCACACAGAGGCATATTCACAGTGTAGGGTCCGTCCCAATGAGGCCACCTTATCGCGGTGGGACGGTCCAAGCTATTTGACCGCCGGCGGAGACAAATTTGCGAGCTAAGTGCCTCACTATTTCATAGTTTCACATTTGCATCTATTACACCATAGCTGTATAGCTCTCCATGTTTTAACTGCATTTTCATGTTTCATCTATATCTTTGTGCTGGCAGTGTGCTGCTGCATTCTTCTGTTGCTATATATATATATATATATATATATATATATATATATATATATTTATTTAATGTAGAAATGGAGCAGCACAACCAAAACAGGGAAAGTAAGTGTGGGTGCCAGTGGTCCGTTGTCCTAGGTGACGGGCCAAAAATAGACAGCAATAAGAAAGAAATCCGCAGCATTTCCAAATAAGGTGCAAAAAAGTGATGGATTTATTAGCCTGATGGCATAGCAACGTTTCGGCTGCCCACTTGCAGCCTTTCTCAAGCTCAACAACAGTGATACTGACAAAGTATTTATACATAGTTATACAGTAGTGTAAATAGTTCATTACATACAATTAATTAACGATATTTACAAAATTCATTAAATTTCAAGGGCCTAAGTGTCATAGACATATAGAGAAAACATATCAGGGCAGTCTGTGTATATAAAGTGCATAGATTAGTGAAAAGCCCCGATTTAAAGTGCCATATATTACATCAAAAAGATGATTAGTGAATAGTTATAATGAGGTAGGCGGAACATACGTGTAATCTTTGCGGGAAGGACAGGTTACTGTAATGGTGTGTAATGCCGCTGTTTGTTCCCCGACGTGCACGCTGTTCTGTCAGTGCGTCTGCGCGCCTCTGACGCACCAGAAAACTGGGCCAATGCTAAGCGAGCATCACGATCACCATGGAGACGGCTCTCTGGGCGTCCGTGCGCATGCGTAGATGCTAGTACGATCTCCCCCATATTTCAGGGGGGAATATGGTCCAAAAGAGTAAATTTTAAATCACATTCAGTATGGCCGGCCTCCAAGAAATGCTTGGAAACCAGCAAATCCAGACGTTTTTTCCTAATTGAATAACAGTGTTCATGAATGCGATTTTTGAACATCAACGTGGTTTCCCCAACGTAAATTAGATTACAAGGACAACTCAGTACATATATAACGTGGTCCATGGTGCAAGTTAAGTAATATTTTATGTCGTATACTTTTCCTGTCCCTGGATGTCTGCATGTAGGCCCTTTAATCATATCAATTTATGCAATTCCTGCATGGATAGGTTCCCTTGGACTGGACATTCAGAAAAGATTGTTTATTGGACATATGTTTGTTGCGGAGCGAAGGGGTTTTTCGGAGTGACATAAGGGGTTGTAACTGAATGGTCAAAGTGGGGTGATACATAGATGGATGTCTCCTCAATGGCACCCAAGTATATGTTTGCATACAACCGAAGACATTACCCAAAACCACCACACGCATACCTTTTGTGTTCACATATAACCACAGTTCCAATAAATTGTCAGGAAATATTGGCACATAATAAAAAACAGCTATCCTGAAATAGATGAATTCCAGTTACAACCCCTTATGTCATTCTGAAGACCCCCTTCGCTCCGCAACAAACTTTTCAAAGCAGACATCTCTTCTCATATGTCCAATAAACAATCTTTTCTGACTGTCCAGTCCAAGTGATCCTATCCATGCAGGAATTGCATAAATTGCGCCTACATGATTAAAGGGCCTACATTCTGACATTCAGGGACAGGAAAGGTATAAGACATAAAATATTACTTAACTTGCACCATGGACCACGTTATATATGTACTGAGTTGTCCGTGTAATCCAATTTATGTTGAGGAAACCACGTTGATGTTCAAAAATCACATTAATAAACAGTTATTCCATTAGGAAAAAACATCCGGATTTGCCGGTTTCCAAGCATTTCTTGGAGGCCGGCCACACTGAACGTGATTTAAAATTTACTCTTTTGGACCATATTTCCCCCCCCCCCGAAATATGGGGGAGATCGTACTAGCATTTTTAAAAAACGCGAATTACGCTGGATACACACCTTAAACTCCCTTCGCCCATATGGGCTCAATGCAGAATTCCCAGTTACCCCGGGTATCTTAAATGTATCTGGCTAAGTCTCTGTTAGCATCTGTTACATGTGATATTAATAACTAGTGATATAAATTGAAACATCTTACAAGCCAATTTTAATTTATTTTGTTTTTATTTATCTTTTAGAATCACATGTTTGAGGAGGCGACCTACAACTATTGGGAAGAAAAGACAGAAAACAGTAAAATGTACGGTCTCCCTAATGTACACATATGTATATATTATTTTCATGCAAGACAGCTACTGGCTGGCGGATCTGGGAGACGCTATCCTGGTATGGACACGGTCTCCGGTATTTTCCGGGGCCCTGTTCCGATCGGGAGTGGGACTGTCTGTGTGCAATCTGCACAGAGTACAGTCAAAAGCGCCGACCAGATTTGCCCCACAGTGCTGCAACAAAAAAGCCAAGTTAATGCCGTTCACATAATCTGCCAGTTAACAAGATGGCATCCTGTGCCAGCGAATAACTACGCATGCGCACGGACGCCCAGAGAGCCGTCTCCATGGCGATCGTGATGCTCGCTTAGGATTGGCCCAGTTTTCTGGTGTGTCACAGGCGCGCAGATGCACTGACGCACAGAACGGCGTGCACGCCGGGGAACAAACAGCGGCATCACACGCCATTACAGTAACCTGTCCTTCCCGCAAAGATTACACGTATGTTCCGCCTACCTCATAACTATTTATTCACTAATCATCTTTTTGATGTAATATATGGCACTTTAAATCGGGGCTTTTCACTAATCTATGCACTTTATATACACGGACTGCCCTGATATATGTTTTCTATATATGTCTATGACACTTAGGCACCTTGAAATGGAATGAATTTTGTTAATATTGTTAATGAATTGTATGTAATGAACTATTTACACTACTGTATAACTATGTATAAATACTTTGTCAGTATCACTGTTGTTGAGCTTGAGAAAGGCTGCAAGTGGGCAGCCGAAACGTTGCTATGCCGCAGGCTAATAAATCCATCACTTTTTTGCACCTTATTTGGCAGTGCTGCGGATTACTTTCTTATTGCTATATATATATATATATATATATATATATATATATATATATATATATATATATATATTACAGAAGGTAATTCAGTCTGTCAAGAGCATGCTTCCTACATATAAAACCAATTAAAATTGCGGATCACAAGAGCCTATAGCACAACCCAGGTTGGCAATGGTAGGGGTGGGGTTCTCGGTGATCCCGTCCTCCTGCTCTTTGCTTTACTTCTCCTCTCTCCAGTAGGAGACGCTCGTTTCCTACTATAGGAAATTCTACATGCAAGCATATTGATATTTGTATTGGATATATGCGGCTGCTATTGGCATGGTAGTCTTTATTCTATTATGGTGACTTTTTATGCACTTCACCAGGCACTTGCCACTTTATTTGGATGCTGCACTAACTACCTAAACACCTTATAGCATATATCCAAGAACTGTGATACATTTCAAATTTTTGACTCGAGTGAGTTTATATTGGTTATACTATTGTCTATACAGCCTAGAGGACTGTGGTCAATATCAGGTGAGGGGGTTCATGGCCCCTCTCCTGGGTTGTGCTATAGGCTCTTGTGCCTTGTCATTGTATGTCCTTGTCATTATTCACTGTGTGTATATTGGATATTTTTGTCTTTTTTTGCTAATAAAGGGTATATGGAACATTTATTGGCGTGCTACGATGTTTCAGTGTTGTTTTTTTCTAGAATTCATGTTCTTTATCACTGAGTAGCACCCAGCTTTGTTGATTAGGTGTATGTGTGTATGTTCCAGCATCTTGTCCAAACAGCTGAAGATATTAACATGAAACGTTGCACACGTTACTTATATGTCAACTACAAACATAGGATCTGAGTTAGGGACAGGTGGTCGGGACAGGTGGTCGGGACAGGTGGTCGGGACAGGTGGTCGGGACAGGTGGTCGGGACAGGTGGTCGGGACAGGTGGTCGGGACAGGTGGTCGGGACAGGTGGTCGGGACAGGTGGTCGGGACAGGTGGTCGGGACAGGTGGTCGGGACAGGTGGTCGGGACAGGTGGTCGGGACAGGTGGTCGGGACAGGTGGTCGGGACAGGTGGTCGGGAGAGGAGGTCGGGAGAGGAGGTCGGGAGAGGAGGTCAAGATATGATGGACAGGATATGGGGTTGGGATATGACAACAATATATGAGGATGGGATATGAAGTCAAAAGCTTCCTCTCCTTTGTTGATTTTCCTACCCAACAAGGATTAGGAAGGAAAAACCGGGCAACGCTGGGTACTCAGCTAGTGACTATATAAATGAGTGTTAAGAAGATGTGCAGCCTTGTGTTTTCATATGCTTGTCCTCAGAAATGCAGAATAATTTGTTCTTGTTGACAAGTGGAGCGCTAAAGAGACAGTCTCAGCACATTTGGGGAAGTTCCCAAGATACACATGCTAGAAGCAGTATGAAGTTACCCGTTTGAAAATAGCAGTAGATATTTGGACAACTCTGTTTACTGTAAATGTAAATTTCTGTGAGAACAATAAAGGCAGTGAACCAAGCTACCAATCCTAAATCAATGGTATTTTCTAGAGATGAGCGAACTTACAGTAAATTTGATTCGTCACGAACTTCTCAGCTCGGCGGTTGCTGACTTTTCCTGCATAAATTAGTTCAGCTTTCAGGTGCTCCCGTCGGCTGGAAAAGGTGGATACAGTCCTAGGAAAGAGTCTCCTAGGACTGTATCCACCTTTTTCAGCCGAACTAATTTATGCAAGAAAAGTCAGCAACCGCCGAGCCGAGAAGTTTGTGACAAATCAAATTTACTGTAAGTTCGCTCATCTCTAGTATTTTCAGTACTAGAGATCACTTTAGCTCAAGACATGTCAGATTTTTTCCTTTCCACTGACAAAGAACTACTAAACTTGTTATTATGGAATGCCATTGCCTAGTTGAATATACTTTTTCCAACAGTGACTAATGGAATAACCTAAATACCATTTTTATTATATTAGTGGATGCCAATGTTAAGTAACCCCCTAAAACCGTTTTTAAAACAAGACTGTTTGAAGAAGCTGAATCATTACAGTCCAGAATCCATTTGCCAGATAAAAAGTTTTGCAAAATTCCTCATTTAACAAGTGGAGCACCGCAACAAACTGGCCGTCTCCGATTCTAACAGGGGTGATAATCTTAAGTCAATATTTTTTTTTGCATCTTGCTATTCTAAACCAAATTTAAAGTGAAAAAAAAACAACAAAATAAGATGTTGAGACCTGTAAGCTTAGATATCTATAAAGTGACATACCAGTATTAAAAAATAAAAAAAAATAAAAAAAGGTAGAAGGTCATCTGAAATATAAAGTCCTAAATAAATATCTAGTCCGGCAAGGTCAAATAAAATAAAGAAACGTCTAGACTGTAACTATTAAGAGTTTCAACAAACGTAATTACATTCTGTTAATAATTAACCTACATCCACTGAACCACTGATCAAAAGTAGCAAATACAATCAAATTAAACCACTTCTGTTAAGAAAATGCAATAATTTTTGTCATCTCCATCAAGACCTTCTAAGGTTACACACCCAGTTGCTATCTCTTCATAAAGTCAGGGCTTTGAGCCCATTCGGAACACTGCATCATTCTCATTTTCACAGAAGCGGATTTAATTTATTTTATTGGGAACGCCAAAGTCATAAAAGGTTTTATATCAAGCAAAAATAATGCAGATCGCCCCATGCCAGTTGAAATATTGCGTTTATAGATTTATTCTGCAAGGAAAGGTCACCAACTGTTTAAGCCTTAAACAGTTTTAATCATCCCCAAATTCTCAGAGCAGGATGGAAAAAGGAAGCTCAGAACAAACAGCAGCAGGAACTCTAATTAAAAAGGACCAATTCAACTAATTTTATTTGGGATTAATTATTCAGGATTCGCTGTTTGACACACGAGGAATAGCAATTAGTAATTTCACTGATGTGAGAATAGTTGGAGGCGTAATCAGTTAAAATGAATGAGAGCTCATAAGGTGAGCCCATGAATTATATCCTCGCAACTTGCAAGCGGAAAAGCTAACAACACCCACAGACCTGCTACACGGAACCGGATGTGACCTCTAAATGGTTAATGTTCCCCTACAGTCAGCAAAAAACCAAAACTATATATATATATATATATATATATATATATACACACACACACACACACACACACACACACGCAAGACTAGATCTACAGAGTAGTCTCCTCAAAACATAACACTTGACAGTGACTATGCACCCTCCCCTCTTGAAAGTCTTTGAAAAAACAATCCCAGATTAATCTTCTTTCCAGTGGTTGATGCAAAACTTAACATTCAGTTAAAAAAATATATAGTTGTGTATTTTAAGATCCAACAACTTGCTCTCCCTTGTAAAACAGATTCCCTTGGCAAACATAGAAAAATTACTGGTATAGAATGATCTACCAGTCTTTCTCTAGGCAAAAGTGAAAACACGACTTAGGTTTCAGGAAACTGGCTTTTAAATGTGCTCCATAGTTTAGCCACAAGAAACAACTACTTGCCGTCAACCATAGTGGTGCTCACAGGGTTAAGTTCACCAGGTCTGCCCACCCTGGAAACCAATCATTGTGCTACAACTCCCTCCCCCAAGGTACTGCAGTGATTTACTCATGCAGAGGATACCTTTCCAGTGAATTGCTCTACAACTACAAAAGGGAGTTCATTTGTGATATTATTGAAGGATTTGTAAATTACTTCTATTAAAAAATCTTCATCCTTCCAGTACTTATCAGCTGCTGTATACTACTGAGGAAGTTGTATGTTTATTTTCTGTCTGACCACAGTGCTCTCTGCTGACACCTCTGTCCATGTCAGGAACTGTCCAGAGCAGGAGAAAATCTCCATAGCAAACCTCTCCTGCTCTGGATAGTTACTGACACTGACAGAGGTATCAGCAGAAAGCAGTGTGGTCAGACAGAAAATGTGATGTAAAACCAGAAAATATTCTGGCCAGATCATGGGAAATGGACTTTTATATAAGAACCAGTGGGTAGTAAGAAAAACCCATGTTTCACTAGCAAAGTTAACAATGCCTACAAAAGACAACAGCACAAGCCGCATCAGCCTTCTGCTTTAGAATACCACTTTTCAGGGCCTATAATTTTCATGTTTGGGAGAAATATATAGAATTTTGTGAGTACTAAACCAAACACTGAAAAACAAGAGTCTCACTATGAAAGATTTTGTTACATTTTTAGAATTATTTGAGATTATCATCAAAACTAAACATAGCAGCATGCATATAGGTAAACAAACATACTAGCAGGAGGTTACACCGACAAGTTGCCAACTAGAAACAAATAGGGGGAAATTTATCAAAACCTGTTCAGAGGAAAAGTTGTCAAGAGCAACCAATTAGATTGCTGCTTTATTTCTCATTGGCCTTTTTTTTATTATATAAATGAAAGAAGCAATCTGGTTGCTATGGGCAACTGGTCGGCTTTTGTTCTGCACAGGTATTGATAGCTCCACCCCCCCCCCCCCCCCCCCCCCAAGTCTTAAACCTGTGACCTCTTCTGCCATGCCTGTTGTAATAAACACATGCATTCACCACAAAAGAACAATATGTTAACTGGGTTATCCTTACTAGAGAGAGATGTAGTAGTTATGGGACAACTGGGTATATCAATATGTTCCAGAATTTATATTTCATAGGGATTGCATACACTAAAACAAAAAAAAAAAAGGAAGAGCGCTCCATAGTGTAATAGCGCTGGTCTCGGGTTCAAACAGCAAATGTAGGATTGAACCTTACCGAAGGCGGTTGTGTGGGCTCACACACAACAATGGTCAGCGTGATATGAGAATAGGGCCCAGTCTGCAGTCTTCCCAACCAGGTGAACAATACCAAGAACGAACTTCCAGGATTCATGGGATTCAGTGGATGCCTGATGAAGCCGCACATGCGCGGTGAAACGCGTTGCATTGTTTTAAAATAAATCCCTCTCTTACACATTCCACGTGTCTACTCCTAGTCAGCGCCGCTGAATCCCAACAACTCTGGAAGTTCGTTCTTGGTATTATACACTAAAACAGGCAGGTCATAAGAGATTGTAGGTAGGTCCTCTTCAAATGGAGCACTGGGAACCAATGACCAGGAAGATAAGAAGCTTGAGATGAAAGAAATGTAAACCATTTGGCAAGTTATTTAGAAAATGCTAAACATTCTCTTTCATGTTCAACATTATTGAATTTCCTTCATGAAAAAAATTAATAAATTAGGTTACAACCTAAATGAACACTGGCAAGATATATTCACAGACATGTGAAAAACAGGATGTCGAAGATTTAATGTGTTGTGGCCTAATAATATTACACAATGTTATTCCTTGGAGTTTATGAGGGAAACTTGGAATGCACAAAACAAAGTATTCACAGAAAGAGAAAAGTAAGAGCAAGTCTGCAAATTTAACAGAGGATCAATCATAATAAAATGTTCTTCAGCTACTGTACATGAGATCTCCGGAAAAAACAAACAGAAGAATTAGCCAACAAATTCTGCAGGTATTCTGCAAATTGATAGAGATATGATATGTATACCTTAAATGTTCTTACAGCATCCCTGTAAACAAGTTCAATGAAGTGAACACAAGATGCTCACGATCTAGAAGGAATTGCTCCTTGCAACCAATATAATAAAGTATTTACTTAATTGTTCAAAGGTAGGTTGGTAAAGGAAACTTAGGCAAGCCCAAAGCCAGGGTTATACCTCTATCGAAAGTTTCATTGTTCTCTTTAGTCAATGAAAATAACGGAGCAGCGGGATCACTTACATGCTGGACTTAAAGGGGTTATCCACCATAAGGTGCTTTTAGTACGTACCTGGCAGGCAGTAATGGACATGCTTAGGAAGGATCTGCGCTTGTCTTGGGGCTAAATGGCTATGTTGTGAGATTACCATAACATTGTTTCTAGCTGTTTGTGAACGGTTTCATTATTTTTTTTTCTACTACAAATCCCATAATTCAATTTTCCTCCCTCCCACACATCAGCCACCCCACCCATTGAAACATAAGTGAGCTGCATCCATTCAAAAGACCTGTGGTTTTCAATCAGGGTGCCTACAGCTGTTGCATTAGTTGCAGATTGATCTCTCTCTCACCAAGTGATCCCTGCACCCATTGAAGCAGACAGGCTCCCTGTCATCAGTTGCCGCATTGCAACCTGGGAAAATCTGAGATAACAGTCATTTTGTATGCTGTTAAAAATAAATATTGGGGTGAAAAGAATTGTTAGAAAACCGTTACACACAGGTAAAGAAACTATATTATGAACTACATTAACTTTACAGCTCCTGTAGCATAGTCAAATGGAAAAAAAAAATCATGGAATACCCCTTTAAAGGGTTTATCCACCATAAGGTGATAAGGTTCACCTGACTAGTGATGTAATGTCTCGGGTCACAGTGCAACCTGGGAAAACCTGAGACGACACTCTCTTTGTATGCTGTTAAAAATAAACCTTGGGAAAAATTTCACAGAAGAATTGAAGGATCCCCATGAAATATAGGTACAGACACTATATTATGAACTACACTAACTTGTGGCCCCGTAGCATAGTTTAAAAAAAAAAAAAAAAAAAAACTGGAATACCCTAGTTGACTTCAATGGGATCTGTTGGGTTCAGTAAGGTGTCTGGCAATATTGCTGCATGTTGTGCTATTTTGTCCAGCATTTTTTATCAAATCTGAATCAGAGGTGCCTAATGGAACCTTCTCCACAGATGTAAATACGGTGTTTAATGTAAAAATGAAAGACGACGTTTATATCCCTGCCATATTTTACTAGATAAATAGTGGACAAGCTTCAGAGAAGGGAATGCAGGTTTCCCAGGCACTGAATGGACCAACATATACATTACCTGAGGAAGCAGAGTTTGTGCTGAAACGTGTTTCATGATGGCCTATTAAATGACTTGTTAACTACTCCTGTGTTGTTCCGTTCAGGTCCCGGAAATCCTACGTTCCCTTCTCTGAAGCTTGTCCACTATTCATCGACTATTCCTGGGTAGGAGGGCTGCAGAAGGATCATACTTATTCCACATACACGTTTCCATTGTTGTGTATGGGCTGTACAACATGCTAGGGTAAGCGCAAACCACATTATGCGATGCCCTTTATGCTGGTTTACACGATGGAGCGCTCTCTCGTCTATATATTTTACTAGAAAAAGCTAAACTCATCCAAGCCTGTATTGTGCAACAACTTTTACCTTACACGCAGGGATGGAGTTCCAACACAAGTAGTGTTTACCATAAACATACGGTCCTAGTAACACCATCCTGATCACTGTGTTAAAAAGTATCCACATTAGACAGGATCATATCTCTGATACAACACATGACACAGAAGAACTACCCTTGTTGTGGCTAAGTCTCTACCACAAAGAACCCTTGAGTTCTGCATAGACACTTCTAGCTTAGACTGAAAAACTCAAGAACAGTTATGAAAAAAGATTCTAAACACATTCCACTATATTTACACACGTTTGTTGTAACTAATGAAGGGTTCTGTATATGTTCCATCTCCCTTCACACAGAGTGTGGTCTGCTGTATTTCATTAACTCTGCTTGCATGAAGCTAAATGCTGATCAAGTCTTGGTCTCCCACAGGCATAGGCAGGAAATAATTTAATACAAACACACATCAAGTAAACAATTACTATCATGGTGGTGCAAAAAGCTTCATAGCAACCACACCGCTCCGAGCTGCAGAGAAGATAATTGAAGGAGATGTTTCCTGAAGGGTAACCTCAACATGTTCCTAACTACTTCAGTAGGGATGTTGGAAATTTCCATACTTGGGGAAACATTAACTGCTTTGGGTGTGATTGATATAGAATGAAAAGTTGCTTCATCAAGCTTCAAATTGGTGTCTAAGGCTTTGTTCACATCTTGTTTCTCTCCATTTAGCTTTTCAGGAGAAAAAGCTCACAATATATACAGAATGTTAAATGGAGAATGTGAGAGAGGCTATACAGTAAGATCTGTCAGCTATCAACTACTATGGCACCTGTTAAATGGATATGTGGCATGACATAGCTGATAAATCTAAGCCAGAATATTCTATAGGTCATCGATGCCACATTATCCCCATTACAGTGACATTCTTCACAAATAAACTATTATGGTATCCATTTCTTATTTTATTTATTTTCTTATTTTTTTTTTGCAGGATCCCATTTATGAAATGGTGGAGTAGGCTACACTATTTCATATTCTATTTTTGGAGGTATTCTGATAAATCGTGGTCATAAAGAAATTTTTTTGGCCACCTTTGCACTAACGTCACCCTGTCGACATGTTTAGTGTGTATGTATGGAGCTCTCTCTATGTTCATATACAATGATAAAAAATAAAAAAAAACAAGGTGTGAACAGGGCTTTATACAGTATACAACAGTTAAAGGGGTTACTACCCCCCCCTAGACATCTTATCCCCTATCCAAAGGACAGGGGATAAGATGTCTAATCACGAGGGTCCCTGCTGGGGACCCCCGCGATCTCAGTAGCGGCACCCTGCCGTCATCACAGCACATTGGAAAATCTGTGTGTGATGACAAGGCGATACAGAGGCCAGGCTACGGCCCCTTCTGATGTCACGCCCCTTTAATGTAAGTCTATGTGAGGGGGCGTGATGGCCGCCAGGCAGGACGTGACAGCACGAGGGGTCGGAGCCGTGACGGCACAGTGCTCCGGCACCTGTATCGCCCCGTCATCACGCACAGAGATCTTCTTCTGTGCTGTGATAACGGCGGGGTGCCGCTACTGAGGACGCGGGGGTCCCCAGCAGGGGGCCCCTCCGATTAGACATCTTATGACCTATCCTTTGGATAGGGGATGAGATGTCTAGGGCCGGAGTACCCTCACGAGTATATTTTAGATTCTATGACACTGTTGGAAAAGGAAAGAAAATGCATTTAGCATTCAACTATGCTTACCAATTGTAAATTGACGGGTTACAAAGTGTTAGCATTTCTGAAACCAAAGAATAAGTGCGCTCTCCTCTATATTGTCTTTGTAGAAGTTGTGCATGAGAAGCTAATTTCAACTGAAGTAAAAGTAACGTACAAGGAAATGCTAAACTTCCCGGTAATGTTACTTAAATTGCAGCAACACTATTTTGAAATGTATAAACTTTTGACCAGATTGCCCGCTGTTGTAATAAATCCTGTACTAGGCTTGAAATGTTTTGCATTCCCTACAAATACAAGCAAGTAAAGTATCTAAGACATGCTTTTTAACCCCTTCCCCGGTTAGTGATTTTGACATGTTTGTAACTCCTTATATTCTAAGAGCAAATTTTTTTTTTGCATACATAGCCACGAGAGGGTTTTTCTTGTGAGTGTGTGTGGGACCAATGCTATTGTTAAATACATTTCACCATAAAATGTACTACAAAACCGAAAATAGAAATTATTTGTTGCAAAGCTTCATATTTTTTGGATAAATTACATTAATACTGAATGGTATCTAAACATCCTCCAAAACCAATTTCTCTCAATGATCTAGGAGAAATTTGCAAGTAAAAAAGGTCACAAAGCAAATGTGATAAAGTGGTGATTAAAACAATAAACTTTTGGGTCCATGATCATGAAACTCCCAAGATTCAGCTTGAAGGAAAGAAATCTTGTATGTGATCAATCAGTAAATGTATCAATCAATAGGTATTACTAAATAGGTTGACTAAGTAACTTACAGCAATTACCGTAACATACATGACAAGGATATGGGATGAACTCCGATGATTGAACTGACTGTAGAGCTATTTAACCCCCTAAGGACGCAGCTCATTTTCACCTTTTTGCAAATCTGACCACTGTCACTTTAACCCCTTGGGGACAGAGCCCATTATGATCCTAAGGACGGGAGCATTTTTTGCAAATCTGACCACTGTCACTTTAAGCAATAATAACTCTGGGAAGCTTTTACTTATAAATTTGATTCCGAGATTGTTTTTTCATGACATATTCTACTTTATGGTAGGGGTAAAATTTCGTCGATACTTGCATCATTTCTTGGTTAACCCCTTAAGGACCAAGGACGTACCGGTACATCCTTGGTCCTGCTCTCCTGAAATAACGCGGGGTTACACAGTAACCCTGCGTCATATCACGGCGGGCCCGGCATCATAGTGAACCCGGGACCCGCCTCTAATAGCGCGCAGCGCCGCGCGCTATTAACCCTTTAGCCGCGCGCTCAGAGCTGAGCCGCGCGGCTAAAAGCGAAAGTGAAAGTTGCCGGCTAGCTCAGTCGGGCTGTCCGGGATAGCCGCGGCTAATCGCGGCATCCCGAACAGCTTACTGGACAGCGGGAGGGCCCCTACCTGCCTCATCGCTGTCCGATCGCCGAATGACTGCTCAGTGCCTGAGATCCAGGCATGAGCAGTCATGCGGCAGAATCGTCGATCACTGGTTTCCTATGAGAAACCAGTGATCAATGATGAAGATCAGTGTGTGCAGTGTTATAGGTCCCTATGGGAGCTATAACACTGCAAGAAAAAAAGTGGAAAAAAAGTGAATAAAGATCATTTAACTCCTCCCATATTAAAAGTTTGAATCACCCCCCTTTTCCAATAAAAAAAAAACACAGTGTAAATAAAAATAAACATATATGGTATCACCGCGTGCGGAAATGTCCGAATTATAAAAATATATCATTAATTAAACCGCTCGGTCAATGGCGTGCGCGCAAAAAAATTCCAAAGTCCAAAATAGTGCATTTTTGGTGACTTTTTATATCATTTAAAAATGAATAAAAAGCGATCAATAAGTCCTATCAATGCAAAAATGGTACCGTTAAAAACTTCAGATCACGGCGCAAAAAATGAGCTCACATACCGCCCCATACACGGAAAAATAAAAAAGTTATAGGGGTTAGAAGATGACAATTTTTAACGTATTAATTTTCCTGCATGTAGTTATGATTTTTTCCAGAAGTCCGACAAAATCAAACCTATATAAGTAGGTTATCATTTTAATCGTATGGACCTACAGAATAAAGATAAGGTGTCATTTTTACCGAAAAATTTACTACGTAGAAACGGAAGCCCCCAAAAGTTAAAAAACTGCGTTTTTTTTTTTCAATTTTGTCGCACAATGATTTTTTTTTCGTTTCACCGTAGATTTTTGGGCAAAATGACTGACATAATTAAAAAGCAGAATTGGTGGCGCAAAAAATAAGCCATCATATGGATTTTTAGGTGCAAAATTGTAAGAGTTATAATTTTTTAAAGGCAAGGAGCAAAAAACGAAAATGAAAAAAATGAAAAAAACCCAGTCCTTAAGGGGTTAAAAATTCTAAAATTTTGGGAAAAATTTAAAAATGTTGCATTTTTCTAACTTTGAAGCACTCTGCTTGTAAGAAAAATAGACATTACAAATAAATGATATGTTGATTCACATATACAATATGTCTACTTTATATTTGCATCATAAAGTTGACCTGTTTTTACTTTTGGAAGACTTCAGAGGGCTTCAAAGTTCAGCAGCAATTTTCCAATTTTTCACAAAATTTTCAAAATCGGAATTTTTCAGGGACCAGATAAGTTTTGAAGGCCTTCATATTAGAAATACCCCATGAATTACCCAATTATAAAAACTGCACCACTCAAAGTATCCAAAATGACATTCAGTAAGTTTGTTAACCCTTTAGGTGTTTCACAGGAATAGCAGCAAAGTGAAGGAGAAAATTCAAAATCTTCATTTTTTACACTCTCATGTTCTTGTAGACTCAGTTTTTGAATTTTTACAAGTGGTAATAGGAGAAAAAGACCCCCAAAATTTGTAACCCAATTTCTCTTGAGTAAGGAAATACCTCATATGTGTATGTCAAGTTCAGCGGGCGCAGAAGAGGGCTCAGAAAGGAAGGAGCGACAATGGGATTTGGAAAGTTAATTTTGCTGAAATGGTTTTTGGGGAGCATGTCACATTTAGAAAGCCCTATGGTGCCAGAACAGCAGAAAACCCCACATGGCATACCATTTTGGAAACTACACCCCACAAGGCACGTAACAAGGGGACCAGTAAGCCTTAACACCCCACAGGTGTTTGACGACTTTTCATTAAAATCGGATGTGTAAAGTGCAGTTTTTCCCTCAAATTTACCCTTTTTTTCATTTTCCCATCCGACTTTAATGAAAATTCGTCAAACACCTGTGGGGTGTTAAGGCTCACTATACCCCTTGTCACGTTCCGTGAGGGGTGTAGCTTCCAAAATGGGGTCACATGTGGGTATTTATTTTTTTGCGTTTATGTCAGAACCGCTGTAAAATCAGCCACCCCTGTGCAAATCACCAAGTTAGGCCATAGTGCGCTCTCACTCCTGAGCCTTGTTGTGCGTCTGCAGAGCATTTTACGCCCACATATGGGGTATTTCCGTATTCAGGAGAAATTGCATTACAAATTTTGGGGGTCTTTTTTTTTCCTTTTACTGCTTGTGAAAATAAAAAGTATGGGGCAACACCAGCATGTTAGTGTAAAATTACCCCCATTTTGCCAAGAGTACCGTCGGTGGGCAGGACGGGGGAGCCGAACTTTAACCCCCCGCCCCCATCTGCTATTGGCCATTGCTTCTTGACGAAAAATAGCAGGGATAGGAGGGGTGGCCCCCCTGCCACCTAACTCCTATCCCTTCAGGAGGACCGGTAGGACCCGGATCCGCTGAAAATCGTCGGTCTGAATTGACCGTCGATTTCCGGTGATTGCCGGCATGGTGGGGTCTCGGGACCCCCCTGGGTATATGCACGGGATGCCTGCTGATAGATATCAGCAGTCATCCTGGTCCGGTCCCCGACTGGCTAGCAGCGGGGACCTGAATTCCCTATCTTTAAGAACTCAGGATGCAGGGTGTATGCATACGCCCTTCGTCCTGAAGAGGTTAAAGGGGTACTCTAAATCAACTGGTGCCAGAAAGTTAAATTTGTAAATTACTTCTAATAAAAAATCTTAATCTTTCCAGTACTTAAAGAGGTACTCCGCCCCTGGCATCTTATCCCCTATCCAAAGGATAGAGGATAAGATGCTAGATCACCGCGGTCCTGCTGCTGGGGACCCCGGGGATCGCCACTGCGGCACCCCACCATCATTACTGCACAGAGCGAGTTCGTAATGACGGGCGATACGGGGGCCGGAGCAGTGTGACGTCATGGCTCCGCCCCTCATGACATCACGGCCCATCCCCTTAATGAAAGTCTATGGCAGGGGGCGTGACGACCGCAACGCCCCCTCCCATAGACTTGTATTGATGGGACAAAAAACAACAGAGCGCTTCTGTGTGCGATCTTCCAGACCAAATGGGATAATGTGGGTGAGTGAGGAACGCACTCACCTGGTCAGGTTGTGCATATTCCAGGCACAACGCTGATGTGGGCTTAATGTGACAACTGCTGCGGCTTCCCACGCTGGATCCACCGGCGTGTAAGAGACAGTGAAGGAGGAGGAAATCGGAAGCTGAGATCGCGCTGTTGCAGAGAAGATTCAAGGATACTGGTAGAAGTCTTAATTTCTTTTATTCTATTCACACAACGCGTTTCTGGATATTAATAATCCTTTCTTCAGGCGTGATACAAAACACAGAATGCAGGAGATATATATAAGGGAAGTGACGTATCGCACCTGGATAACAACACGCCCACAATTCTCACACAAGTAAACATAATGGATATTATTAATGCTACATATAATCACCAAATAAATCCACTATATTCCACGATGGATAATAAACCTGTCCAATAACAGAAAGTATTATTTTACAAAAAATTGCAATAATGTACAAATGCATAAAAACACATTGATACATAAAAAACACACAATAAAACCTACATTAAAAGGCCGTTTTTTCTATATACTCATTTAACCCCTCGGGCCACATAGTATTAAATCTAAAAATCCAATACGATTCTCGGTTAATTAACTGTTGATACCGATTAGGATTATTAGCAGGAATTTGTTCGATTACAAAAACTAACAGACAGTCAATATTATCCGGGTGACTTAAGGTTATGTGTCTCGAGACACTGTGCTGCATAAATTTTTTTGCAATATTAGAGCGATGTTTGTTCATTCGAGCTCGCAAACTTTGCACTGTGCGCCCAATATATTGGATCCCACATCTACATATTAGTAAATAAACTACAAAAGAAGATGCACAATTTGCACTATCCCTGCACTTTATTACCTCCTGAGTGGAAAAAGATGTTAGTTGGGATGTATTCTTACAGGGGATCCATTTGCAGCATAGACATCTCGAGATCCCACACTTAAAGGTACCTGGTTTTGCATTTTTTGTAATATCTCTAGAGATTACATCATTATTCAATATTTTTAGCCTACTTGGGGCTAACTGATTTCTAAGGGTTTTTGCCCTTCGAAATGTTAAATTAGGTTTCTTTGGTAAAACTTGTTTTAAAATCGGATCTGCATGCAGGATTCCCCAATATTTAGTCATTATCCCCCGGATCCGATCAGGATTATTGTTATAAGTGGTAATAAAATTAAATTTCCTTTTATTATTAGTATTCTGGATCACAGCATTCCTTCCTTTTGTCTTTTTATTTGTTTTATGTACCAACTCCTTGCGTTCTAAGGTGCTTGCTTTCTGAAAAGCAGTGGACACTATTTTTTTGGGATAACCTTTTTCTAAAAATCTTTCCTGCAGTATTTTAGATTGCACAAGAAAATCTGCATCAGAACTGCAGTTTTTCCGCACACGCTGATATTGTCCATATGGGACATTTAAAATCCATTTCGGATAATGACAACTATTAAAGTTCAAAAAGCTATTCACATCTACCTTTTTGAAATGTGCGCGTGTCTGTATTTCATCTGTGTTATTTTTAAAAACTTCCAAATCTAAAAACACGCAACTGGTAGATGAAATAGTTGGAGTAAATAATAATCCCCAATCATTGTGATTAATTTAATTAATAAAAAGTATTGCTTCATCTTCAGTGCCATTCCAAAGTATAAATAAATCATCTATAAAACGCTTATAAAATATGATGTGCGGATTTAAAATGCAAAGGGACTCGAAATGCCCCATATATAAATTTGCATAACTTGGGGCAAATCGAGTCCCCATCGCACAACCGAGGGTCTGTCTAAAAATGTGTCCATTAAAAGAAAAAATATTGTGCTCAAGAATAAAATCAATGGAATAAAGAAGAAATTCCAACTGGGCACTAGATATAGCAGCATCTTGTTCCAAATAGTATCTGATTGCACCAAGCCCTTTTTCTTTTAAAATGTTGGAATACAAAGCACTAACATCCAAGGTTATAAATAAATAATTACTATTATCAATATTTCTGAAAAATTCCAATTCTTGAATGAGCTGGGTGGAGTCTCTTAAAAAGCTAGGCAGTTCCAATACATATTGCTGTAAAAAAAGGTCCACAAAATGAGATAGGTGGGAACTAATAGCACCAACCCCAGAGATAATTGGTCTCCCGGGGGGATTACTTTGATCCTTGTGGACCTTTGGCAAATAATAAAAGGTGGGGAGTTGGTAATTTTTGATCTTTAAAAATTCATATTCATTTTTATTTAGCACCTGAATGTCAAAGGCATTCTTAATAAAAAATAAATAATCCTCAAAATATTTTACAGAAGGATCATGTAACAGGACTTCATAATAATTTGTATCCGAAAGGATCCGCATTGCCTCCTTAATGTAATCCGATCTATTTAAAATGACTGTACCCCCCCCCCCCCTTTATCAGCGGGTCTCACTATAATATTCTCATTATTTCTTAATGATTTGAGCGCTTTTCGTTCTTCCAAGGATAAATTATCCTTGTGAGTCGAACGGGGAGTTTCATTAATATTCCTAAAATCATTCCCCACCAATGAGTAAAATGTCTCCACAAAATTGCCTCTGTGTCCCAGAGGAAAAAAAGTGGATTTTTTGTGCACATCCATATGTTTACCACGTGCATCTAAAATATCAATATTGTCATGGTCATCAACATTAGTCGGAATATTTGCTTCAAGTTTACCTGTTTTGTTTTCCTTAAAAGCAAAAAAACGTGTGAGGGAAGTTTGGAAGTTTTTAAAAATAACACAGATGAAATACAGACACGCACACATTTCAAAAAGGTAGATGTGAATA
Organism: Hyla sarda; assembly: GCF_029499605.1. Lineage (NCBI taxonomy): Eukaryota > Metazoa > Chordata > Amphibia > Anura > Hylidae > Hyla > Hyla sarda. Next base: position 168,725,360 of record NC_079191.1, read on the forward strand.
GCTTTTTGAACTTTAATAGTTGTCATTATCCGAAATGGATTTTAAATGTCCCATATGGACAATATCAGCGTGTGCGGAAAAACTGCAGTTCTGATGCAGATTTTCTTGTGCAATCTAAAATACTGCAGGAAAGATTTTTAGAAAAGGGTTATCCCAAAAAAATAGTGTCCACTGCTTTTCAGAAAGCAAGCACCTTAGAACGCAAGGAGTTGGTACATAAAACAAATAAAAAGACAAAAGGAAGGAATGCTGTGATCCAGAATACTAATAATAAAAGGAAATTTAATTTTATTACCACTTATAACAATAATCCTGATCGGATCCGGGGGATAATGACTAAATATTGGGGAATCCTGCATGCAGATCCGATTTTAAAACAAGTTTTACCAAAGAAACCTAATTTAACATTTCGAAGGGCAAAAACCCTTAGAAATCAGTTAGCCCCAAGTAGGCTAAAAATATTGAATAATGATGTAATCTCTAGAGATATTACAAAAAATGCAAAACCAGGTACCTTTAAGTGTGGGATCTCGAGATGTCTATGCTGCAAATGGATCCCCTGTAAGAATACATCCCAACTAACATCTTTTTCCACTCAGGAGGTAATAAAGTGCAGGGATAGTGCAAATTGTGCATCTTCTTTTGTAGTTTATTTACTAATATGTAGATGTGGGATCCAATATATTGGGCGCACAGTGCAAAGTTTGCGAGCTCGAATGAACAAACATCGCTCTAATATTGCAAAAAAATTTATGCAGCAGAGTGTCTCGAGACACATAACCTTAAGTCACCCGGATAATATTGACTGTCTGTTAGTTTTTGTAATCGAACAAATTCCTGCTAATAATCCTAATCGGTATCAACAGTTAATTAACCGAGAATCGTATTGGATTTTTAGATTTAATACTATGTGGCCCGAGGGGTTAAATGAGTGTATAGAAAAAACGGCCTTTTAATGTAGGTTTTATTGTGTGTTTTTTATGTATCAATGTGTTTTTATGCATTTGTACATTATTGCAATTTTTTGTAAAATAATCCTTTCTGTTATTGGACAGGTTTATTATCCATTGTGGAATATAGTGGATTTATTTGGTGATTATATGTAGCATTAATAATACCCATTATGTTTACTTGTGTGAGAATTGTGGGCGTGTTGTTATCCAGGTGCGATACGTCACTTCCCTTATATATATCTCCTGCATTCTGTGTTTTGTATCACGCCTGAAGAAAGGATTATTAATATCCAGAAACGCGTTGTGTGAATAGAATAAAATAAATTAAGACTTCTACCAGTATCCTTGAATCTTCTCTGCAACAGCGCGATCTCAGCTTCCGATTTCCTCCTCCTTCACTTGTATTGATGGGGGCGGGCCGTGACGTCACGAGGGGCGGAGCCATGACGTAACAATGCTCCGGCCCCTGTATTGCCCGTCATTACGTGCAGAGCGATCCCCGGGGTCCCCAGAGCGCAGTGGCGATCCCCGGGGTCCCCAGCAGCGGGACCCCGGCGAACTGACATCTTATCCCCTATCCTTTGGATAGGGGATAAGATGTCTAGGGGCGGAGTACCCTTTTAATAGCTGCCGAATACTACAGAGGAAATTATTTTCTTTTTGGAACACAGTGCTCTTTGCTGACATCACGAGCACAGTGCTCTCTGCTGTCCAGAACTATCCAGAGCAGTATATGTTTGCTATGGGGATTTTCTCCTACTCTGGACAGTTCTTAAAATGGACAGAGATGTCAGCAGAGAGCACTGTGCTCGTGATGTCAGCAGAGAGCTCTGGGTTCCAAAAAGAAAATAATTTCCTCTGTAGTATTCAGCAGCTTATAAGTACTGGAAGGATTAAGATTTTTTAATAGAAGTCATTCACAAATCTGTTTTAACTTTCTTGCACCAGTTGATTAAAAAAAAAAAAAAGTTTTCCACCGGAGTACCCCTTTAAGCTAGTTCATGTCTACAATGTAGACCATTTTAGAAGCTTTTTTTTTTTTTTTTTTTTTTTTTTTTTTTTAAGTGAAGCAATAAAAACTGTAACCCAAACTACTGTATTTATAAACTAACATTTTGCATTAGGTTTAAAACACATTCATTACTAAATATATTTGGGGGAGGTGCATATACTTTATCACAACATATGAAATGAGTGGCATTGAGGCTGTGAGTGGTTTGAGTGGCATTGGGGCTGCTCTGCCAGTGGGTCGTTCCCCCTGCAGGCACTGGTGTTGCGGCAGTGGTGGTCACGGCTCAGTGCTACGCCATTTTATGTTAGGGACATTAGGGACCCACTACTTACAGGAGGCCGTGAGGTGGCGAGCGGGCTTGCACTTCATGATCATAAAGTAAATTAACAACCTGTTAGTTCAGTAAATGTTGCTGAGAAGCCTTAGATCATTGTGCATTTTGTGGATGTGCGACCATGTCTGTTTTTTCTATTTGAATTAACATATGAAATGAGTCTGGGGAGTTAACAGGAAAACTACAATGGTCTAAAGTGGAATTTTAGAGAAAAAGGGGTTTCTTTTAAGATCCTATGGGATTTGAAACAATTTTGTAGAAGTTTAGCTATGAACAAATAGGTTTCCTTGACAAATAGAGGAAGTTGGTACTGTCTGATTTCCTGAACATACTAATTGTTGTAACCCGTTGGGACTTGAAAATAGACTAGAATTTCCAGGAAACCTACTTTACAGTAATCACAAAAAACGTAATTTGCTTACAGATAGGTAGAAAACAAAAACTTGATGCTTCAAATATTCTACATTCTGAACATTAATTATCTAATAAACTAATCTAATATGCATGTATACTGCACTGAACAATCTATTACCACAAAAACAGACTGGTCAACATAAAATTTAGGCAGCACAAATGCCCGCCAAAATATACACATGAAGCACTATGTGTAAAACCACATTTACATACACTGCTGATGTTCAGTACAGAATCCACACAAAAATCTACATCAACGTTTGCAACATGAAAATGGTGTAACAATTGTGAGAATTTTATTTTTTACCTAATCCTTTAACTGAGATAATACAACGCATTTCTATTGAATAAATAGACAAAACAAACAACCATCATTGTACCATGCAACATATTCACCGCATCGGGCTCTCAGAGCCGAACTATTCCCCTTGCCCCCTCCTGCCTCTTGTCCCCACCCCTCAGATAACCCTTGTCTGGCCATCAGTGCTCACTGCAGCGCTGATGGTCCTAGGAGACTGTGAATTACAGAGGACAGTGTGGCATTACAGTTTGGAAAACGTAATATATTACAGAATCTATGTTTAGTCAGCGCTGTGCATGGCAGGCAGCATGACTACGATCTCCCTTCTCTCTTTATGCCTTGTGCAGTGCATAACAGAGAGGAGGGGACTCACAGCCTGCCTGCCGTGATTGTCTCCCTGTTCTATGTGCACGCCTGAGCGCAGCATAAAACAGGAAAGGGCGGAAGTATTACTCAGCAGGCTTCATGTGATGTCACCGTTGCCAGGTAACCCCCCCCCCCCTGCAGCCAAGAATGCTCACAAGCAGTAAGCAGACTTTAGGTGTGAATAACTTCTGAACTACTAAAGGGATTTATAAAAGGAAAAGTGCAGGGGACTCAGGAAGAAGAGGGGAAGACACCATGAGAATTAACTCTCTTTACTTGGTGGCAGGTACTCTTTAAATCAAACATTCGAAAATAACCATCCTATTGCCAGCCTACATTTCTACAAAGTTAAAATGGAGATAATATGAATGACATACATCTTAATAGCTAACACATCATGAACATTGGAGACAATTGTATAATAGGAAAGTAATCCCAGAACAGAAAATGTTAATGATTTGCTACAGTACGAAAAAAATATACTTTAACCAAAAAAAAAAAAAAAAAAAAACCTATGTTGCTAACCTACACCTACAATAAGGAGTATTCCTAGAAAATGGACACTCAGAATGGGCACATCTTGCCAAAACATTAACCTTACTAATATACTTCATTAAAAAAATGTTTAGCATCTTTTTATAGAAATCTTGGCTCATAAAAAAAAAAAGACCACTAGGGGTCCCCATACCATCCAGAACATAATCCTGTCCGGCTGCAGCATCATCTTTGTCCCAGCTAAGGCACAGGCTGGGACAAAATATAGTAAGTAGGGTTGAACTAGCACTTCTCTGTGCTCACTGCTGTTCTGTCTATCAAACTGTAGCATAAACACAGAGGGGAGGGGGTTACAGAGCAGCCTGCAGTGATTGGCTGAAGTGACCCAGCACAGCATACTCAGGGAGAAAGTAAATGCATGGTGAGTGAGGGCGGGTACAGTGTTTGCCTAGGACACACCCCTTTGGTCACAGTGGATGTCAGATTGAGTGAAAGGCAGAACAGAGAAATGTGTAAGCCAAATACAGAAGCTAGACAAAAAAAAAAAACATGTAAGTCATCTGCATGACCTAGTGAGTAACATATATTAAGTAGGGATGTCCCGATACCGATACTAGTATCGGTGCCGATACCCGGTATTTGCATGGTATTGGGGACTCGTCTAATGTCCCTAATACCAAAGCCGATACCTGGTGGAGTGGTCTGCTGCTTCTCTGATCCGCATCATGCCGCAGCCCTGTTCTGCCGTCCCCTTTACTGCTGCTGCTCCGTTCTGCCATCTGCATCATGTGGTCTTATGGAGGAGCATGTGACACCCACGTGACGTGTGTCACATGATGCAGACAGCAGATCGGAGCAGCGGCAGTAAAGGGAACGGCAGAACGGGACAGCGGAGCGGCGACAGGCAAGTAAGCAACTACAAGTGGGGTCCTTCTGACTACAACGGGGGTCCTGCTTGCCACAAAGGGGGGGGGTCCTGCTTGCCACAAAAGGGGGGGGGGTCCTGCTTGCCACAAGTGGGGGGGGGGGGTCCTGCTGGCCACAAGTGGGGGGGGGTCCTGCTGGCCACAAGTGGGGGGGGGTCCTGCTGGCCACAAGTGGGGGGGGGTCCTGCTGGCCTCAAGGGGGGGGGGTCCTGCTGGCCTCAAGGGGGGGGGGGTCCTGTTTGTCCCAAGGGGGTCCTGCTGGCCCCAAGGGGGGGGGGTCCTGCTGGCCACAGGGGGGTGGATACAAATGTCTGCAGGTGGTCTACAGCATGGGCTACTGTCTAATGTCTGAAACTATCTATACTACCTACAAGGGGATACTACCTACTATTAAAGGCAATCTTACAACAGAGTAACCTGCACTAACTTAAATTTATAGGTAGAAAGTGCAGGTCACCCGGTTTCTACCGCTTCTCACCATGTGATCATTGGTCTCGCTGCCAATACAAATTCCCTGTTCTGTCCAATGGAGAAGAGAGAAATCTTGGCTCATACTACAGCAGCCGCCTCCATTGTACACAACAAGGTTCCACATTTCATATAGTAAGCAGTGCCAGAAACCATGTAGCCCTGCTAAAAGTACTCGTACTTGGCATCGGCGAGTACTAGAATTAAAGTATCGGTACTCTTACTCGGTCTAAAAAAAATGGTGTCGGGACATCCCTAATATTAAGCATCATTTTTTTTCTGTGATATGAGCAGCGTGCTTTAACTATGCAGTTTTTTTAAGTTTTTATACTTAGAATTCAGGTAATCAGGGGCATTTTACTTATGTGAAACTGAAACTAAATGAATAACTAAAAAAAAAAAAAAAACCCTAGAAGCTTTTACCATCCATCCACTCAACTATATATGATAAGAGGAAAACAGAAAAAGGAAAATGATGATATTGAGAATAGTTCTGTGTCGACAGACAGAGCCAAGAGAGCCTGACATGTGAATCCAACAGAAACACATACAGTGTACAGTGTGGAATATAATCCCGTTCTCTCGAGGCTGGTTGCTAAGAGACCTGCTATTTCTTTAATGGGACAACTACTGTGATCAGTGGAACAACATGTGGCATCTTCTTGACACCGCTCAAATAATGTCATCAGCTTTTGCTTTAAATTGTCACTTTTATTATACTGGAAACATAAAAAGGAAAGGTCTTATTATTTTTGTCTTCGTGAAAGGATATTTTAAAAAATAGTTGACTTCTAATTAGTGTTTTTTTTTTGTATGTTTTTTTTAAATAACTTGTATTTTTAACTGGGCGCTGCCAATTGTAATATCTGTGTAGTGTGCCACTACTCTTCACATACGTGGAAGCTTTACGGCAGATAATAAACTGTTGTCGACTATATGTGCAGTGCTGGAGCCCCTTATATTGCCCCTTGTCTAGAAGGAGTGAACTCCTAAATCCCACAGATTCATCCACAGGAGAAAAGATAAGAGCTGTCAGTGTGTTAACCCCCTGCTCCCCATTTGTCAGGTCAATATCATCATCACCACATATTGTCTGTGCTGTAACCTTCACCTGTGTCCCTGTCTGTACTGAGCCTACATGTTTAGTACCTACCTACTGGAATTATGGGTGTTGTACTGCAGGCTAGCGGAGAGTAGTTGTGCAGGGACGAGGAACGTACTGCCATGAGGCACTGTGGTATAGCTAGCCTGAGGGTCCCTGGTGGGGATAACAAGTCTTTTGTCAAATAAATGTTCCCAGTACTGCAAATTGCAGGAATGAGACCTCTAAACACTAGGATAACGTATAAACAACCTGGTTACTTAAGTGAACTTTCTGTGCAAAGTCAGATACGATACCATCTTTTAGACAGAGTGAAATGTTACTTTTAAGCAGATGAGAGAACAGTTGGGTCACTGTCCCTTTAAGAATCACCTCACTAGCAGATACACTGGATGGAAAGTCTCCAATGTACTCTTCAAACTTTTTAGTGGGATTGCTAATGGAAACGCAGTTGCAACAGGGTACAATTCAAATCTACTGATAAAGGGCTACACAGGCTGGATTGGGTCCAGCCCTCTCTGACAGTTTTAGAAAGTTGTTTTTTTTGCGTTCCGTGTATTATATTATTTGGGTCAGAGGCAATTTTACCAAAACACAGTACGCTCTTGGCTATGGCATTTTTTATTTATTTTTTTTTTACCTAGTTAGTAGTGGTTCTTCCTTCCCTGGACCTCTATTGGCTGAAATAAACACATATGTAAAAGTGTGTGTTTTTTCCCACACAATCTTCCAAAAATCCTTAAATCACAAAAAATGCCACCAAAAAAAAAAAAAAAAAAAAAACATGCATGTGACTGTGGCAAAATATTATATGTAGCTTTCTTTTTTTATTACATTTTTTTTGCAAGGCACCAAAGGCATGATAAATAGTATGTCTGCAGGAAGCCTTAAAGGGGTACTCCACCCCAAACATCTTATCCCCTATCTAAAGGCTAGGGATAAGATGTTAGATCACGGGGGTCCTGCCGCTGGGGGCCCCCACAATCTCCATCTCGGTGGCAGATGACTGTCTGGGCGGCCACCGTGCCCCCTCCATTCACTTCTATGGGAGGAGGTGTGACCGCTACAACATAGCCGTCACACTTCCTCCCATTGACATGAATGGGGGGGGTGAGGTGTACTGTGACGTTCCAAACGCGGAAGCTGCAAGCTTCAGCGTTCCTAACGTCGCTGGTTGCCAGTCTTTGAACCCTCTACAGCTCCCCTATATCTTTCTTGTACACTGGTGCCCAGTACTGTACACAGTATTCAATGTGTGGTTTGACTAGAGATTTGTACAGCAGTAGAATTATGTCCATGTCGTGGGCATCTATGCCCCTATTGATGCACCCCATGATTTTATTTGTCTTGGCAGCAGCTGCAAGACACTGGTCACTAAAGCTAAATTTACTATTAACTAAGATTCTTAAATCCTATTCCATGTCAGTCATCCCAAGTGTTCTCCCATTTAATACATAATCCCAGCCCAGATTTTTGTTCCCCATGTGCATTACCTTACATTTATCAGTGTTGAACCTCATCTGCCACTTCTCAGCCCAAACTTCCAACCTATCCAGATCCATTTGTAACAGTGCACTGTCCTCTATAGTGTTTATCGCTTTACAGAGTTTAGTATCATCTGCAAAGATTGCTACTTTACTGTTCAACCCCTCTACAAGGTCATTAATGAATATATTAAATAGAACAGGACCCAAGACTCACCCCTGTGGTACCCCACTAGTAACAGTCACCCAATCAGTATAAGTACCATTAATAACCACCCTCTGTTTCCTATCATTGACCCAGTTACTTACCAACTTGCACACATTCTCCCCCAGCCCCATCCTTCTCATTTTATGCACCAACCTTATGTGGCACAGTATCAAATGCTTTGGAAAAATCCAGATATATGACATCCAGCAATTGCCCCTGGTCCAGTCTGGAGCTCACCTCCTCATAAAAGCTGACCAGGTAAGTTTGACAGGACCGATCCCTCATAAAGCCATGCTGATATGGGGTCATACATTTATTTTTATTAAGATACTCCAGAATTGCATCCCTTAGAACCCCCTTAAACAATTAACATTTTTTTTTTATATATTTGCTTGGGCCCACACTTTCATTTTTGATCTTTTTGCTATTTATATAGTTAACCCCTTAAGGACCAAGGACGTACAGGTACGTCCTTGGTCCTGCTCCCGTGATATAACGCAGGGTTACACGGTAACCCCGCATCATATCACGGCGAGCCCGGCGTCATAGTGAAGCCGGGACCCGCAGCTAATAGCGCGCAGCGCCGATCGCGGCACCGCGCACTATTAACCCTTTAGCCGCGCGCTCAGAGCTGAGCCACGTGGCTAAAAGTGAAAGTAAAAAGTGGCAGTTAACTCAGTGGGCTGTTCGGGATAGCCGCGGCGAAATTGCGGCATCCCGAACAGCTTACAGGACAGCGGGAGGGTCCCTACCTGCCTCCTCGCTGTCCGATCGCCGAATGACTGCTCAGTGCCTGAGATCCAGGCATGTGTTCCTCTCAAGAAGGCGCTGGTACCCGGGGATAAAGATAAGGTTCTTTATTTGCTTTATCGGCAAATAAAGAACCTTATCTTTATCCCCGGGTACCAGCGCCTTCTTGAGAGGAACCCATTTAGGGATTATCTCTATTGCTACTTACCGGACTGACGAGCGTCACACCGGGCTTGTTCCTCGTGGCAGCGGTTTCCCTTGATCTTCCATACACAGATGCTACTGTAGGTGTTGTGCTCTGAGCGCAACACCAAGGGGTAAGAACCCATCTTTATGTTAACTCTTATTGTTAAACGGTCCGCACTAGGGGTGTTTTTTTCGTTTTTATTTGAGATCCAGGCATGAGCAGTCAAGCGGCAGAATCATCGATCACTGGTTTCCTACGAGAAACCAGTGATCAATGATAAAGATCAGTGTGTGCGGTGTTATAGGTCCCTATGGGAGCTATAACACTGCAAAAAAAAAAAAAAAGTGAAAAAAAGTGAATAAATATGATTTAATCCCTCCCCTATTAAAAGTTTGAATCACCTCCCTTTTCCCATAAAAACAAAAAAAACAGTGTAAATAAAAATAAACATATATGGTATCACCGCGTGCGGAAGGGTCCAAATTATAAAAATGATATCGTTAATTAAACCGCTCGGTCGCGCAAAAAAATTCCAAAGTCCAAAATAGTGCATTTTTGGTCACTTTCTATACAATTTAAAAATGAATAAAAAGCGATCAATAAGTCCTATCAATGCAAAAAATGGTACCGTTAAAAACTTCAGATCACGGCGCAAAAAATGAGCGCTCATACCACCCCATACACGGAAAAATAAAAAAGTTATAGGGGTCAGAAGATGACAATTTTAAATGTATTAATTTTCCTGCATGTAGTTATGATTTTTTCCAGAAGTACGACAAAATCAAACCTATATAAGTAGGGTATCATTTTAATCGTATGGACCTACAGAATAAAGATAAGGTGTCATTTTTACCGAAAAATGTACTACGTAGAAACGGAAGCCCCCAAAATTTACAAAACGGCAGTTTTTTTTTTCAATTTTGTCGCACAATGATTTTTTTTCCGTTTCACCGTAGATTTTTGGGCAAAATGACTGACGTCATTACAAAGTAGAATTGGTGGCGCAAAAAATAAGCCATCATATGAATTTTTAGGTGCAAAATTGAAAGAGTTATGATTTTTTAAAGGCAAGGAGCAAAAAACGAAAATGCCAAAATGGAAAAACCCCCGGTCCTTAAGGGGTTAAAGAACATTTTGGGGTTAGTTTTACTCTCTTTGACAATGAGTCTATCTGCCTCTATTTTTGCGGTTTTTATCTGTTTTTTACATATTTTACTTTTATTTTTGTCAATTATTGCCCCCTTAACATTTTTGTTCATCCATATTTTTTATTTTTTTCTGACCCTTTTATTCCCATAAGGTATATACATCTTGCAGTGAAAATTTAAGATATTTTTAAAAGTCTCCCATTTAGTGTCAGTATTCTTGTTTTTGAGGACATTATCCCATTTTATATTGTTAAGGGTTTCTCTGAGTTGATCGAACTTTGCCTTCCTAAAGTTCATTGTTTTTGTGGCCCCTCGAGACATTCCCTTATTGAAAAACAAGTTATAATATATTATATTATGGTCACTATTTCCTAGGTGTCCTTCTACTTGCACATTAGTTACACTATCAGGTCTGCTGGTTAATATTAAGTCTAGTAGGGCGCCCCCTCTGGTCGGGCCCTGCACCATTTGGGACAGATAATTGTCTTCAGCTATAGTCAGAAACCTGTTTCCTTTATGAGATTTACAGGTCTCAGTCTCCCAATTTATATCAGGATAGTTAAAGTCCCCCATTATTATCACGTCATTTTGATTTGTTGCCTTGTTTATTTGCCTCAGTAAATAATCTTCTGCCTCTTCCATTATGTTTGGTGGCTTATAGCAAACCCCTATCAGGATTTTTTTTTATTTTTATCTCCATATATTTCTAACCATAATGACTCCACATTATCGTTTCCCTCCCATATATCCACCCGAAGTGCGGCCTTCAGACTCGATTTCACATACAGCCAAACTCCTCCCCCTTTCCATTTTGTCCGATCCATCCTAAATACACTATAACCCTGCATGTCGACCGCCCAGTCACAGCTATCGTCCAACCAAGTCTCTGTTATACCCACTATGTCATAATTCTCTTCAGACATCAACCACTCCAGTTCGTCAGTTTTATTGGTCAGACTTCTGGCATTAGTCATCATGCAATTCAATGGTGTATGTTTTTTCTTCCTATGAAGCCTATCCCTATTAACTATTCTACCCTCTCCCTCCGCTCCACCCCCAGGAATATTACTTAGTCCCCCCTCTCTATTTACACTATCTTCCCCCTCTATGTTGTAGGTTCCCTCCCCCAGTCCCTAGTTTAAACACTCCTCCACCCTTCTAGCCATCTTCTCCCCAAGCACAGCTGCACCCTCCGCATTGAGGTGCAGCCCGTCCCTACGGTAGAGCCAGTAACCGACAGCGAAGTCGGCCCAGTTCTCCATGAACCCAAACCCCTCCTTCCTGAAGGGGCGAAGCCAAATATGTCAGTTTCGGCTGCTGGTCAACAGTGGGAAAAATGAAAAAAAAAGATTGCTTCTTTTTTAAATATTTCCTAATCTCTGGATTTAAGTAAATAAATAGTAGAGATGTGCACAATGATTTCAGCAGAGTGTTTATTATCTGTGACTGTGTGGTAATTTCTGTTAAAGTATTACTATTTATTTCACTGCTTTCAGACCAGGCTCTTTACCCCCATCCTGACAAGACTTTGTTTGTTTTAGTACATGCAGATCTGGGTATTCAAAAAATGTTTGCGAAAATTGGGCATTATTTTTTAGATAATTTTTTTTTCAGTAAATTTGTTAGTATTAAAATACTTTTTAATTGTGTCTACCTTCCAATATGTTCATTTCTACACATACACACAATAATTATATATATATATATATATATATATATATATATATATATATATATATATTAGAGATAGACCGATTATCGGTTTGGCCGGTATTCACGATTTTTTACATTATTGGTATCGGCAATTGCCGATAATGCCCCCCCCCCCCCCTGACCAGAGACCGCCGCCGCTGCCCCATTGCCTTCCCCATCCCCAGTTTTATAATTATCTGTTCCCAGGGTCCGCGCCACTTCTGGCTCCTGCACGCTGCGCAGCGCAATGACGAGTGACATCCTCAATGCGACGTCACTGTCAGTGCGCACAGTGACAGCTCGAGCCAGAAGTAGCGCGGACCCCGGGAACAGGTAATTATATAATCGGGGATGGGGGAGGCAATGGTGAAGGGTGGTGGTTGGACTAGGGAGGACACCAGGACAGGCAGGGGGAGAGAAGTGGGCGGCGGCCTCTGGCCCACAAAAGCCACTGCAGTTCATTGATTTAAAGCGCCCACTTTAAATCATTGATCTGCGGGGCCAGGTGGGGGTGGCAAATTACCGATAACTTATACCAAAAAATCGGTATAAGTTATCGGCTATCGGTCTGAAAGGTCGCAGATCATCGGTATCGACCATAAAAAAATCGATATCGGTCTCTCTAATCTCTAATCTCCTACATCTCTTTAGCTCTTACTGCTTTGGCTCATTGTATATGGCTGCATGTCACAGAGGTCCGGAATCTGTCCTACTCGCAGGTACTTTTTTCTACCTCTCTGTGATCCTACCATTTCTACCTTACAACTCTTCTACTTTTCCTCATCTCCCTCTACCCTTCCTCTCTTTTGCTCCCTTCCGCTTTCTCTTTTTTTCCCTCCTCTCTCCCTCTGTATTCCTTCCTTATCCTCACCCTTTGGCCATTGATTGTGTACCTGTTACCTACATAGGCTCTATCAACATTCATTGATTCATTTGACACCTCCTTAGATGATCCCCTATCACTTGTTCCAGTATGGCCAACAGTATTGCACTGTGTTACATTGATACTTGCTCCTTTAACTTGTTATGCCTTGCCATTTATTACTGTTTCCTGTCTTCTGACTTAGAAACAATGTTTTGTCAGGATATTGATACCACTATATAACACTGGTCGCTTTCATCGATTATTACTGCTGATTTACCTTGTGAGTCTCCGACTCTTTTATTTTGATTCTTGTTGTTGTATGAAAAGTTTAAGAAACCAGGGGTGCCAGGAATGGACTAGATAATGGAAATATGGTATAGTTTCTTATTGTTACAGCCCAGGATGGCCACAGTTTAGCCTTAAAGCAAATCGGAATACTGTGAAATTAAAAGAAATCTGTCACCAGTGTCACCTGCAGGTGACACTGATCACAACGGTGCTTACCTTGTCCCGTTCCGTCCAGTCATTCTTCGGTAATCTTCTTCGGTATCTTCAGCTCTGGACCCGGCTTGGAGCATGGGCAATACTTAGTGACGTCACGGCTGCTGTTCTCTGCTGGGTCCCGCTGGTAGAGCACAGCAACGGTGACGTCACTATGCTCCGCCCATGCTCCAAGCTGGGCCCAGAGCTGAAGATACCGGAGAAGATTACCGAAGAGCGACAGCACGGAACAGGACAAGGTAAGTACTGTTGTTATCAGTGTCACCTGCACTACCTGTCTGTACTGACAGGTTAGTGCAAGTGACACTGGTGACAGATCTCCTTTAAATGGGTCGTCAGGGGCCTAAATTTTATGTCTAAAAGTGATGGGGCCAGGCTAACTAAATAATACTCTTTAAGGCTGCGACGGTTTTCATAATCGATTAATTGGCCGATTATTGTTTTGATTAATCGACTACTCAGATAAAAGAAAACATAGTGGAGAAGATGATAATCTTAGAGCTAGATAAGGGAGGGAGTTGATGAGGGGAGGGGGTCAGACTGAATGTCTTCTGTGTGTTTTAGGTAAGGGATGCATTGTGTGTTAAGAGTTTGTGGGGTCGGCTAGATGCTGAGCTTTGCAGAGGATGAGAGGAAAAGCTTTTTATTATATTTAAATACTTACAGTAATTCTATTAAATATTTTTTTCCCTTGTAAGGGCTACACCCCCCTCCCTGTTTCTTACCTGTGGCCAGATAGGAGGGGCAGCACATTCCCAGGATGTCCATCTCACGTGCCCCCCCCCCCCCCCCAAGCAGTCTTTTTAGGGAAGCACAATCTTCTTCTCCCTGCATCTTCTCTCTGCAACTATTTCGAGTCTGGCCTTTAGCAAAGAACCTGACAACCGGGGACTCACAATAGCTGCAGAAAGAAGCTGCAGGAAGCAGTAGATCGTGTGTACTGGGCCTCCTCTTCACTAAACAGGCTGCCAAGGACACAATCGCATATATAGATAGTGATAATCATATGTGAACTCTAGAAATTGGCTGACCAACCGATTAATCCATTATGAAAATAGTTGACAACTATTAGTTGCTGATTAGTTGTTTCAGCCCTTATATGATACCCCACCCGCATTCAGACAGTGCCCAATGGACTTTATGGTCTCTGACCGCAGCAGTGACTTGCCTCAACCACACGTATTTAGCTTGGCCACATTTAGACTTAAAATTTATCCCCCTGACAGTCAATTTAATCATTGCTGCACGATGGCAGCACTATGAAATGGGAGCCTAATTTATTCATGAATTATTTTTCCTTATTATTGTTATTACTGTGCATAGGATGCATATGTGTATACTTTTGGCTCCTGTCTCACTGCACAGGCATTGCACTGTAACAAATAACTAACACATCATTACTTCATGCTGCTATCAGAGAAGTAAGGATAGGATAAAAGAAAAGAAAAACACAAGTTTTAAAAAATTTACTGTCAATTATTCAATACGAACAAGAGACTCCATTACTGTGCTCTTCTGTAAATAACTTGGCAAATAGACACTAACGTAAAAAACATCAAAACTAAAACCCCACTAGAATTTTAGTTCAGCCGAAAGTATATAGGTTTAAGAAAAGGTAAAATCAGAAAAAAGTTAAATCACACAATGACTTCGTTAAAGAAGATATCCCATGCAGCAAAGAAAAAAAAATACCTAGCCATTCCATAGTATATTCACCTACCACCTCTCTGACATGTTTGTGATTTTTTTTCCGCCCCCCGTTCACCAGCTATTCAGCTCATAAATTGCAGTTACTTCCTGGTTATGGTGGCTATGCCTGTGATCTCAAAGACTACATTTCCCTGCATGCACTGCTCACATTTCCTGCTCTCAGCTGCCTGAGCAGAGAGCTTGTTACCTCCCCTAACTTATATTAGTCACTCCCACATAACACTGAGCTCCAATCATAGCCCTATACAGCAGGGTGACCACATAACACTGAGCTCCAATCATAGCCCTATACAGCAGGGTGGCCACGAGGAAACAAAATGTAATCTCAGTGCTCAGAGAGAGGGACCCTGGAGTTGAAGCTGCAGTTTTACACTGTAAAATCACTCCCTCCCCCTCCTCCTCTCAATGAAACAGCTTTACAGTGGCACAATCACCTCCCCCCTCCTCTGCCCTGCACTCCTCTCTCCCCAGTGCTCAGTGTGACAACTCTACTCTCCCTCCCCTCCATTCTCAGTGTGACAGCCCTACGCTGGCAGCTCCCTCCCCTCCCCCCTCTCCTCAGTTATCAGTGTAAAAACATTAGCAAGGAGAGGGGAGAGAACTATGATCTGAATCAGCCGGCATATAGGCAATGCTGCTCAGCCAATCACTACAGAACAGAGGGAGGACAGTGTGAATATTCATCAGATGGGAGGGGCTAAGGCCGAGCTCAGGGAGCTCTCTGTAGCACAGGGGTTTTCTGGGTAATTGTCACGTCACGGCCCCTGAATGCTGCTGATAACAGCCTGAATAGGGGGTCGAAAGTCATGAAAACCTGGAACAGCTGAATTTCCTGTCAGACAGAAGAATGCAGATAAAGCTTGTTTCTAAGCAGCACTGGTAATGGAAGTGATTTACAAACCTGTATAACTTTACCTTCTGCACTAAAAGCTGGACAATTGTTTACTGTGAGACTTGTCCTTTAAGTATATTTAATATTTTTAATACTTTAATGGGGTCCTCGGCAGAAAAATTTGTTGCAGAAAGCCCGTCGACATTCAAACTCGCAGCAGGAAAGGCACAAGAGTTCAATATCAAATTCACCAATGTGAACGAGCCCGAAGGGTACATATTTCTGCTGTAAATTTCGACTTCAATGGGTAGGGAAAACAGCAGAAGAATATTTGCAGCAAAATATGCATGTGTGAACAATCATAGGGTGCCAATGGGTCCCAAGGCAAATTCCTAGAGTTATTTACATTAAAAATATAGATACTTTGTTCCTTGTTACCAAGTGCTTTTATTGGGAGAAAAATAATGACACAATTAGGATAGCTACATATGTAATAATTTTAACTATATACACCATTATTGATATACACATTGGATAAATAAAACTCCACAGTGGTGGCAATGGCAACTAAAAGTTGTCCTGCAAAAATTAAAAGCAGTTTCATTTAAAAAAAAAAAAAAAGAAAAAAAAGGTACAAATTCATTGCTCCATTTACTTGAATATGCAGTACCTTGCAGTGCTGCTACTAACACTATTAAAAAGTTAGCAGCTTTTAGAGAGGTAACGTGGAAAAAATATTTTTTATCATGCAAAAGTACATAAACTATATAAATTTGGAATCACTCTTACCATACTGACTCAAAGATTACAAGTGTTTATCTGCTGGAGAAGGATGACACAGCTGCGTGTAAAGGGTTTTTGCTTAAAAAATATGCCCGTCTGCTATATTTAATATAAAATTAATTTAAAAATAAAAAATGTTCTTACCTCCCATGCTCCCCTGTCTCGGCAAACTGCTGGTCACAGCAGTGTCCCACCTTAGCCAAAGATTGGCTGAGCGCTACTCTGACGTATTGACCCCCAGCTTTCTTCCTGGTACCGCCAATCATTGGTTAAGGGGAGACACTGCTGCAGCCAGCACTTTACTGATGTATGGACCCCTGGAACCAGGAAGAAAATCACACAGAGGACTGGAGCACTGATCCCAGAGACACCGGGGAATCATGGGAGGTGAATACTTTTTTTTTAATGCAGACAGCCTGGGCATTAATAAAAAACATAATCCTTTTTCTGGAGTACCTCTTTAATAAGAGTCCATTACTACATACAAACAGAGCTAGCAGGAGTAAAAGGCAATACTGCCCCCCCTAGCCTCCTTTTGCTGACTAATAGCACAAATAAAAATTGTGTTACACACATGAACTAAAACATCCCCCTGTGATCTCCCTAGTCTTTTGCTTACAATGGACTTGTGACTGTCCCAGTTCATAAGATGGAAGTCTTTCAGAGCTGTCAGAATACTGAGATGTCACTGTTGCCTGTGGAGAGACAATCTCTAAGCTCCACAGAGCTTTTATGACATGAAATAAGACAGTAGAGTTTTGATTTCATATGGGAAATTTACACCTCCGCAGCCTAATTGTATATTTCCCATACCTTGGGAAGGAGTGGCGTAAAAAAAACAAAAACACTGGAGTATAAGGACTATTGAATTAGGTAGTTTTCATGTCTGTTAAATTCCTTTAAAAAAAATCAGTAATCTTTCATTATGAGTAGCCTTTCAAATGCGTATGTTAAATTCTTATATACAAAAAAAAAAAAAAAACAATGACTGACTTTCTGGATAATTTTGTTATAATTCTGTATAGCTTTGTTCATAATAGGAGAGCCACTGGTTAGGGAAAGGTGGATAAAACAAAAAGTGGTTAAACACCAAATCCAACACATAATGAGAATAGAAAGCAGATATGATTCACACAAATGTGCTTTTTCTAACCAATTTAATAAGTGACTTCTTCCTGTTCAAGGTACAGCATTCACATGTTGCCAGGCAACTCTGGCCGGACAAAGCTAGACACATACACATAAAATCTTCTTTACGCAAGAAAACATCAAAATCTGATTTTTCAACACTTCTTTTTTGTATTCCCTGTAGCTGAATAGGTTTATCTAATATTTACACCAATAGTTTTTCACAAATGACTATACCCACCTGGTCCTTACAGATTATTCCATTTATTCCCAAAGAAGTGGTGGATTTCTCCAATGCTCAGCAGTCATACAATATTAAAGGGGTTTGTAGTTTTATGCATTACTGTCATCATTAAAAAAAAACTATAAACATGCAGTGCAGACGTGTCAAAACTTCTGATCATTGCTGAGACCCCCACCAATCACTAGACAGAGCCATGTAACGTGCATGGTAATGTGCTTCACTCCCTGACTTGGCAATCATTGCCAGAGACAGTACCATTATAGTCTATAGAGCCTGTCACTAGCAACAAGACAGATCGAGCACAGAGCCAATGCTAGATTCAGGCAGATACGGGTTAAACGGCTGTATCTAGCGTTTGGTTAGGGTCTCAGCCATGGCCAATAAAAACCTTTATTTATAATGACAGTAATACTTTAAAGAGTTTTCTATGACTGATATAGGTTGCCTATCCTTAAAGTGGGTCATCAACATCAAATCTTTGGAGGTCCAACTATCATCAACAATGGATTAAATTGACCAATTGAATAAAGTGACTGTGTCCCATTCACTGTACAATCTACAGCAGATATGCTGGATGCAGCAGCTCTCGTCCCATTCAAGTGGAAACATCAGGCACAACAAAATGTACAGAGCTGTGAGTGTCAATAAAAGGGTTGTAATCAATAGGGCCACCAGTTGGGGACTACTGTTCTAGAGTATTATATGCTCCCCATGACATGACAACAGTTTGGATTAAGTTCTAATGGTAGTAGACTTTCAGCAGTTTGTAGAGAACATAACTCAGCGATCATATATTCAGTGTGGGGGGCTCCCTGGACTACACGACTGTAGCACTTCCATGTGTTCATCTGCTCTTCTTAGAACAAACAGTTATTTTGTAAGTGTCCTCCTGTGCTTATCCCCTGGGACAGAAGAGTTACGCACATTTGAGCAGCGAATGCCATCAGCACAAATCCAAACAGCACAAAGTATGTGAATGAATTTTAGATAAAAGCCAAGCAAATGTGTATTAATGAACAGAGCAAAGTAGGCTGGATGGATTGGAACATCATTCCAGGGGTGATGTGCTTTCTGGTTGTTACCCAGTACACATGTGAATGGGATACATGTGGCTATTTTAATATTGTTAAAATATCGCCATGAAATATTTTCAATCTGAAGATCTTCGAGGGGATTATTAGACATTCAGGATTACAGAATCTCTCATCTATAAATCTATCTAGACCACAGCTAAAAAAGTAGACTAAAACAGCCAAAGAGGAAATATAATAAAAAGTTAATATAACTGTTTTTCAAGAGTTAACCTTATACAGCAGTTGTGTCAAATAGAAGGGCCAGTTTGTCACATTTTCTAATTGGTCCATTTATCAAGGTGTGAATCAGAAAAGGAGTTATTATTTTCTGCTACCAGCATCTCAACATGGCGGCCAGTTTGTCACAGATTTTTACACATTGCCAAGATTGATTAGAGATGAGCGAAGTTACAGTAATTTGATTCATCACAAACTTCTCATCTCGGCAGTTGTTGACTTTAGCCTGCATAAATTAGTTCAGCTTTCAGGTGCTCCGGTGGGCTGGAAAAGGTGGATACAGTCCCAGGAAAGCGTTTCCCACCAGAGAACCTGAAAGCTGAACTAATTTATGCATGTTAAAGTCAGCAACTACCGAGCCGAGAAGTTCATGATGAATCGAATTACTGTAACTTCGCTCATCTCTAATAGTGATAGTTCACTCACAGATTCACATATATACACTGTCAGAAGATGCCAGCAAAAAATAAGTGATTGTGGATCTTTTAATAGCTTAAAACAAAGTGCAAGCATACTCATCAATGTACGAGTGGTTTGCTTGGAACGAGGTGGATAAGCCTGAAAAAGCTACCAAAATATACTTAAAAAAATGTCATGTTTTTGCAAGAACTTACAATTTTTCCATGTTAAAAAGCTGCATAAAATAAAAAAATAAAAAAACTCAACCAAAAAAGAAAAAAAGTGAAAGGTGGGAAAAATAATGGCTGCTCACAGCTTGTTTGGTATGTGGTTGGAATGAATTCAATGATCCCATGTGTCTCTGGGAGTTTCTCTTAAAGCTGCAGGGGGAGCAAAGACAAGGGGGGAGAATTATCAAAACCTGCCCACAGCAACCAATCAGATCGCTTCTTTCATTTTTCACAGGCCTTTTCAAAAGTGAAAGAAGTTATCTGATTGGTTGCTATGGGCAACTTTTCCTCTAGACAGGTTTTGATAAATCTCCCACAATGTATTACAAATAATACGTACCATCACCTCCTTCAGGCTGTCCTCCTCTATAGGGGTTATATTTTGGCTTTGGGGCAACTACTGGTGCAAACTTCTTAGGTGCTTGTTGAGTGGACACAGAAATGCTTGGTGCCCCAAACCCCTGTGTGGTTTCCATTCTGGCTGTCACATGTCCAAAGCCATCTCCAGAGCTTTTTGGCGGTAGCCAAGATGGATGAGACATTGTTTAAATCTGGGAGGAAAATAGAAAAAGTTATTAAAATCTGAAAACTATTTTGGAGATAAAACAGCAAGAGCATAGATATTGGAGGTGCAGAGGTAGCCTTAGATGGCCCAAAGGTGTCTCAGACACACAAAACAGCTGTATCAGCGACAATACATGATATGGAGGGTACACTGGCATTGATTTAAAAAACATCTGTTGCAGAACTTCCTCAGCAGGGGTCATCCCTTTCATCGTAACAGGTAAAATCAAAAGATATACACATATAGATTTTGCAGAGGGGTTTGTCAAGGACTGCGGCACAAAGCACATTTGAGGTGGAAAATGTCTTCAGCATCTTGTAGTTCATTAAATTGTCATAAAAATGCTTTACTGGATCCCAACCAGGAAATACATTTTGCATAAATACATAACTATGAAAATAAAACTATTTTAATTGTCAATTAAGGAAAGTCAAACATTTCTCACGGATGGTTTATGATCAAGACACTTTTCATATCAACTGTTGATAAACAAGGGTGGTACTAACTTCCTCCATACTGGCGCATAACTACGTTAAAGACTAAGATAAATTAGAAAACTATCTTAAATAAATATCAACCTAATAGAAAAATAAAGAAAGTACAAAAAAAAACGTTACATATATAACTTGTACCTAGAATGATTAAAATCAGAGGTAGTTTTACACAATGAGAGGACTTAAATTGTATAATATAGAATTTGTGGTACCAATGGCAAAACTGTGCTCAGTGGCTCAGACCATAATGAGCTTACGGATAAAGCATGACCAATTAATGGCTTGTCCAGTATTAGAAAACTGAAAGAAAGATTAACATAACAGCACCACTCTAGTCTTAAGGATGTGCATGGTATAACAGCTCAGTTCCTTCCAATGAAATGTGGGTTAGCAGCAGTATGGTGACTCAGTGGTTAGCACTGTTTTCTTGTAGTGCTGGGGTCTTAGGTACAAATCCCACTAAGGACAACATCTGCAAAGAGTTTGTATATCCTCCCTGTGTTTGTTTCTTCCGTGTACTCCAGTTTCCTCCAACATTCTAAAACATACTAAATTTAGATTGTGAGCCCCAATGGGGACAGGGACAAATTTGGGTGTACAGCACTTTGGAGTCTGTGTGCGCTATATAAGAATGATTGGGGGAGATTTATCGAAACCTGTGCAGAGGAAGAGTTGACCAGTTGCCTATAACAACCGATAAGATCGCTTCTTTCATTTTTAAAAAGGCGTCTGAAAATTAAAATAAGCAATTTGATTGGCTGCTATGGACAGCTGGTCAACTTTTTCTTTGCACAGGTTTTGATAAATTTCAACCATTATTCTTATCAACACAACAAAAATGATGCGAAGAAAACATCTGTCATGGCTAAAAAAAAAAAAAAAATTTAACCAAGATTGCAAAATAATCCCATGACTACATACAACCTTAGTGTATGTGGGAGATTAGCAGATTGCCTTTGTGGAACATGCTGGTGCTACATTAGCAACAAGAAAAAAATATATAATCCATATAGCTGGCAGCCTGGGAAATAAATGCATAAAAGCAAAGACTTCAACAAGCTTATATCCTGAGAGACATTTTTCACAGTCTACACTCCAGTCTCTGGAGGTGCTTAACAATAGTCAAATTAAAAATCTAAATCTTAGAAAACTTGTTTCCAAAATTCACAATGTAAAACTAAGCGCCCTTAATCTATCATTTACCTAGCATCAGACAGGTAGGTATCCCTTTTTTCACATTTTAGAAAAGAGGCAGTAATAATTGGTGCTCTTTGCATATCAATGCTGATTAAGGCATTTTCCGCTGCCTGCCATTTGATTACAAGTGATACCGTTCAATTACACAGCGCACCCAAACCCTTAATGAGCAAGATTCCACATTTCTTCAATGCAGAATGAGGCTTTTTTAGAATATTCTAAGGCTACATTTTATTTTTAGCATTTAGTGGTTAAATAGTTTTATATTTTTTTTATGCTATCAAAGTGATTTTTTGGGAGTGGGAAGGTGGGCTTAATTTTATTTATTTACTAAAGTAGTATTTTATGAAGATACATGCCTTTAGTTTGTAAATAAAATAAAAAAAAAGTTAAAAAAGGAGTTTTTACACTTTTGTTGTTTTTATTTAACCAACTACCCCTAAAATGCAACTGATAATTGTGCATGTTTCCTGTCATTTACCTAGTATTCCTGTAAACATTTTTGACATGTAACACAGACCTGACAAAGTTTTGATCGCTCAAAGGTATTGAATGTGGTTCTTCCAAAAGCGATTTTGCGACCAGTTCAGACCCTGGTCTGGAGTTACAAGAGGTTTCTAACATCTAGGTGTCCATGTAAGCTGCATCTAGAGAGTTAATAACCCCTTGAGGATGCAAGACTATCACTTTAGTTTTTTGCTCCTCATAACCATAACACTTTCAGTTTTCCACCTACAGATCCATATAAAGGCTTCATTTTTTTACTACTACAAACTTTACTTTGTAGGACATCAATCATTTTACCACAATATCTATGGTAAAAGATGTTGTAGGGCAAAATTGGCAAAAAAAAAAAAAAAAAAACGTCATTTCTTTACCTTTGGGGGATTCCGTTTCTACACAGGGCATTTTTTGGTAAAAATAATATGTTGGGCCTCAATTACTATAGGAGAAATGCAGCAGAAATCTTTTAAAGTTCCCCTGTGTGCGGGCTGCAAAAACGACAAAAACAAACTTTAGCTCACCTTCCTACGTTCCTCCGGTATCTGTGTCTCGTTCCTATGGCGCTGCTCGGCTCTGTGCATCTTAGGTTCAAAACGTCACACTGTGGGCAGTGTATCTCCGGCCACAGCAAAGTCCTGACTCATACAATGATAGGCTGAGCGAACTGTCACGTAAGGAGCCATTCCAAGCTCCTTACATGACAGTGCGCTCAGCCTATCATCGGCCGAGGCGGGACATCACTGCGACCGGCGATATGCTGACCGCCGTGTGTTGTTTCTAGCCTAAGAAGCACGGAGCCGAGCAGCGGCAAAAGAACAGGACGCCAATACCGGAGTAACGTGGGAACGTAGGAAGGTGACTTGAGTTTTTTTTGTTTTTGTTTGTTTTTGCAGCCATGGCACAAGGGAACTTAACCCCTTAACGATGAAGGAAATATATTTACATCCTCTGCCGGCTCCCGTGATATGCCGCGGGGTCGCGCGGTGTCACTGCGTCATATCGGGTCGGTCCCGGCGGCTATCAACGGCCGGGCCCCGCGGCTAATACAGGACATCACCGATCGCGGTGATGCCCTGTATTAACCCTTCAGACACGGCGATCAAAGCTGACCGCCTCGTCTGAAGTGAAAGTGAAAGTAACCTGGCTGCTCAGTCGGGCTGTTCGGGACCGCCGCGGTGAAATTTCACCGCGGCATCCCAAACAGCTTACAGGACACCGGGAGGGCCCTTACCTGCCTCCTCGGTGTCCGATAGACGAATGACTGCTCCGTGCCCGAGATCCAGGCAGGAGCAGTCAAGCGCCGATAACACTGATCACAGGCGTGTTAATACACGCCAGTGATCAGCATGAGATATCAGTGTGTGCAGTGTTATAGGTCCCTATGGGACCTATAACACTGCAAAAAAAAAGTTTAAAAAAAAAGTGTTAATAAAGGTCATTTATCCCCTTCCCTAATAAAAAGTTTGAATCACCCCCCTTTTCCCATAAAAAAAACAGTGTAAATAAAAACAAACATATGTGGTATCGCCGTGTGCGTAAATGTCCGTTAATTATATATCGTTAATTAAACCGAACGGTCAATGGCGTATGCGCAAAAAAATTCCAAAGTACGAAAAAGCATATTTTTGGTCACTTTTTATACAATTAAAAAATGAATAAAAAGTGCTCAAAAAGTCCGATCAAAACAAAAGATGGTACAGATAAAAACTTCAGATCATGGCGCAAAAAAATGAGCCCTCATACTGCCCTGTACGTGGAAAAATAAAAAAGTTATAGGGGTCAGAACATATTATTCTGTAGATCCATACGGTAAAAATGTCAGTGTCATTTTTACCGAAATAGGCACTGCGTAGAAACTGAAGCCCCCAAAAGTTACAAAATGGTGTTTTTTTCTTCGATTTTGTCGCTTAATGATTATTTTTTTTGTTTCGCCGTGACTTTTTGGGTAAAAGGACTAATGTCACTGCAAAGTAGAATTGGTGATGCAAAAAATAAGCCATGATATGGAATTTTAGGTGGAAAATTGAAAGGGTTATGATTTTTAAAAGGTAAGGAGGAAAAAACGAAAGTCCAAAAATTGAAAAACCCTGCGTCCTTAAAGGGGTACTCTGCCCCTAGACATCTTATCCCCTATCCAAAGGATAGGGGATAAGAGGTCAGGTCGCCATGGTCCCACTGCTGGGGAGCCCCGGGATCCCCGCTGCGGCACCCCGCTAGCATTACAGCACAGAGCGAGTTCGCTCTGCACGTAATGATGGGCAATACAGGGGCCGGAGCATCGTTACGTCACGGCTCCGCCCCTCGTGACGTGACAGCCCGCCCCTTTCAATACCAGTCTACAGGAGGGGGCGTGGCGGTCATCACGCCCCCTCCCATAGACTTGCCTTAAGGGGATGGGCCGTGATATCACGAGGGGCGGAGCCATGACGTCACGCTGCTCTGTCCCCTGTATCGCCCGTCATTACGCACAGAGCGAACTCGCTCTGTGCTGTAATGATAGCGGGGTGCCGCAGCGGGGATCCCGGGGCTCCCCAGCAGCGGGACCGCGGCGATCTGACATACTATCCACTGGAAAACTTTTTTTTGTTAAATCAACTGGTGCCAGAATGTTAAAAAGATTTGTAAATTACTTCTATTAAAAAATCTTAATCCTTCCAGTACTTAACTGCTGTATGATCCACAGGAAGTTCTTTTCTTTTTGAATTCCCTTTCTGTCTGACCACAGTGCTCTCTGCTGACACCTCTGTCCATTTTAGGAACTGTCCAGATTAGGAGCAAATCCCCATAGAAAACCTCTCCTACTGGACAGTTCCTGATATTGACAGAGGTGTCAAGAGAGCACTGTGGTCAGAAAGTAAAGTAAATTCAAAAAGAAAAGAACTTCCTGTGGAACATACCGAAGCTGATAAGTACTGGAAGGATTTAGATTTTTTTTAATAGAAGTAATTTACAAATCTGTTTAACTTTCTGGCACCAGAAAAATAAAAAAAAGGTTTCCAGTGGAGTACCCGTTTAAAGTGTACCTGCCATCAACAATAACTTTTTATATAACGTAGATAATACCATTATAGGTATATTTGTAATACACATTGGTTAAAAAATGTGTATATTTTTGTCCCTGCAGCTATTGCATGTGTCTGTGAGGAGTCCAAATACAGGAAGTGAGGGTGGACAAGCAGGGCTGTGTGCACTAAGAAAAAATCAGGACAGTGTTGCCTGAGGCTCTATGACATGCTCCTGGCTCATATATCAGGATGATTGACAAGTCAGGAGCCTGCACAGAGTCCTGCTTGTTCTGCCCTCACTTCCTGTATTTGAACTCCTTATAGAAACACACATGCAATAGCTGCAGGGACAGCATTTTTTCACCCAAAAATATACACAATTTTTAACCAATTTATATTACAAATATACATATAATGGTATTATCTACATTATATTAAAAGTTTTTGTTGACGACAGGTACACTTTAAAATATTTCTGCAGCATTTCTCCTTTAAAGGCATACTCCGGCGCTAAGACATCTTATCCCCTATCCAAAAGATAGGGGATAAGAAGCCTGATCGCAGGGGTCCCGCCGCTGGGGACCCCCGTAATCTTGCACGCAGCACCCGGTTACAATTAGTCCCCGGAGCATGTTCGCTCCGGGTCTTATTACTGGCGATCACGGGGCCAGAGCATTGTGACGTTACGCTCCGCCCCCTCAATGCAAGCCTATGGGAGGGGGCATTACAGCTGTAACCTTTGGATAGGGGATAAGATGTCTTAGCGCCGGAATACCCCTTTAAGAATTGAGTGTAGTTTTATTTGTGGGTTTTTTCCCAACAGGTATTTTTCCATGGTATTTAATAATTTGATGCTTTTCCCTATGTTTTTTTATTTATTTATTTTTTATTTATTTTTTATTTAACACCTGCTCTGTGCTGTCCGGTTTTCCAGTCGGGTTTTTATGTGGAAACATTAGTAAATTTGCTGGTATTTAAAAAAAAAATGTTGGGGACATGCCCTCTTTTATTGGTTTTCTGAGTCAAAAAGGATAGTTGGTGAGGATTTTGGTCACAAAACTTGGCGCACACAATGTGAATCACAATTATTGCGCAAACCACCATTAGTAAATTAGGCCCATTATTTTTATTCTGTAGGCCCATATGATTACCATAATACACACTTTATATTGGTAGTATTTTAGTAGATGAAAAAATTGGCCTTTTCTGACCGCTATAAAACTTTAAATTTTTTGTATACAGGGAGGTACGAGGGCTCATTTTTTGCACTGTGATCTGTATCTTATCTGTGACATTTTTGTTTTGATGGGACTTTTTTCTGATCACTTTTTATGATTTTTTTTATGGTATATAAAGAGACCAACAATTATGCAATTCTAATATTTTGTTTATGTTTATTCCATTGACCATGTGGTTTAATTAACATTATAATTTAGTAGTTCAGACAATTACGCACAAGGTGATACCACATGTTTAATGTTTTCAGCACTGCATTACATATATTATATTACGGTAAACATGAAGGTTGCATATGGCAAGGAATAAGGAAAAGGGTAGAAACTATTTACCAGTCAGTAAAAATGTATCTTAACAAAATCCAAGTGCAAATGAACTAAAGGATAGAGAATTTAACTAAAGTGATGCACAATGTGGACAGGTGACATAACTGTTTTTATTACACTGCGGTTTTTGTAAGTTACCACGTTATTTTAGAATTTCTAATACTCATTATGGAAAAGGTAACAGCTCCAGCATATGCTCCAAGCAATTCCCCAATGAGCTGTGATTCACTTTTACAGTGTGCTCATATCTTCAACGTGTTTAGTTCTGAAAGATTTTTTTTTTATCAGAACGTCACATATTATGAACCTTGTTCAATGTGTAAAAAAAACTGGTAGACAGATTTTCCAGTAGAAATAAGAGGGTGTTAAAAAGTGTAAAAATTAAGTTTCAACTCGAAAACATGTAGAAATGAAAGATAAAAAAAATTAAAAATAAAATAAAAAAAGTTCAGACAGACAGAAGTAGTGGTTCTGCAGCACTGGCATAAACAGCACTAAAGATATCATGTTTACAAGATAAAAAAAATGTCTTACATTTCAGCAATTGCAACTGGACAGATGTTTGGTGATGTACTCTATTGTCAGGATATAAAAAAGGTGTTTAATTAGTGACAGGTATATTCTTTACTAGAAACAGAATGGAACCAGCCAGCCATACATACACAACTCTGTAAAAGAAATATTAGAAGTGAGCCAGCAGCAGTCTACACTGTACTTCTGTTACAGTGTGCTGCAATAAAAGAAGAGCCAATCCTTTTGGTAAGGCTGCAGCAGAAATAAAGAAGAGGCTATCGCACGGAAGGAACATACGGTAGTTGCAATTGGAAATCTTCTGTTACTGGTCACCTATGAACAATGCCTCACCTACTGGAGCATAACATATTGACTGTCTGTATTTATAAATGCACAATCATATGAAATTACAGAGGATCAGTGAGGTATTCAGATTAAGGAGAGAATAGTGTCCGTCAATAGTGTCAGTCAACATATTTAATGTCTGTGTACAAGGCCCAAAAAAAAATATTTTGCATACAATAAGTACCCCTTATTACAATTTTAATGGATAGCGTTGAGCAAGTCAAGCTTAGTGAACCCGGTCTCACTCAAAAATTTTGGGCGACAGTGGCTCACCTTGCCAGGTAAAATATGCATTGAAAACGTTGTGAGTAAAAGTCGGGTAGTAGGCTCGTGACAAATTACCCCAAAAACACAAAAATAACCTCAATTCCATTGTCTGGTAAAGGAATTGTTGGACGGGGTAGATGGCAGTGCACCCTCTGCCATGTCCTCTGCTGGTAAGAATGCTAGTGGCAGTATTAGCACAATAAGGAAAGCAGCAGCCAGGTGCCTGGTGGTAGTAGTAGCCACATTAGCAAGCAAAAGTTCTCACTGTCTTTCAAGGATTGTGTGGTTATAGATGATAGTATGGCCCTAGTGGACTGGTTGACCCATTAAAAGTCTTCTTAAGGGGAGAGAGAAGAGTCTGGCAAATATGAAGTTGGGCCAGATTTCAGGGGATTCCTTCTCCTTAAAGGGTAACTCTGCTCCCCAGCGTCCAGAACATTGAGTTCCTGAACGCTGTGTGCGGGCTTCCGTGTTCACGCCCGCCTACTCGTGATGTCACACCCAGTCATGTGACATCACATTCCGCCCCCTAAATGCAAGTCTATGGGAGGGGCCTGACGGCCATCACGCCCCCTTCCCATAGACTTTCATTGCGGGGGCAGGCCGTGACGTCACAAGGGGGCCGGCGTGAACACAGAAGCCTGCACACAGCGTTCAGGAACTCGTTCCGGATGCTGGGGAGCAGAGTAACTAACAGTTACATGGCACGGTGGAAATGTCTGTATTAGATGGTAATCTCTGGCTTTACTTCCACCCCCAAGTGCTTGGCAGAGGGATAGCATTTGCCACAAGGAGGAGTTGTGTCACAGTCAGCCGTAAGAGTGTGTTAAAGAGGTGGAAACAGTGGCTGAGCGTAGAACTAGTGGGACAGGTGGATGAAGGCGTGGTGGCGAGATTGTAAAGCATGATGGTGGAGCCATCTCTTTATGGTATCCTGCCATGTGAAAATTCTTTTCTATCTTACCAGATGCAGAAAACCGGACAGTGCAGTCTCTACAAAAAGAAAATAAGGCATAGCCAGGGTCCAAATTACAGCTCTATATAAGCACATTGCATCACAACGCCTGGCAGTAGATAGATAGAGAGCCGGCACTGTAGTGTACTCTGGTGGTCCTGTAAAGTGCTGAAGGTGGACTGATGCAGATAGACGGGCGGTGCGGCAAGGGTGTCAGGGGTGCGCTTACATGGAACAAAGAGAATGATAAAATTCAACAAGAGGAGGGTACAGAAAACGCACTCACCCGGTATTATGCCAAAGAAGAATGTCTTTATTCCAGGGGTCACATGGAATACAGGAATCAAGGTCAGGAAGAGAGGAGAAAAAAAGCTCGGCCGAGCTTGTGGAACGACGGTCCCGTTTCGTGGGTTCTCCGCTTGGTCACGCCCACTTGATGATGCTGGCGGTGCTGGTTAAATAACCTATTGCCGCAGCCAGGGATCAGCTGATGCATCGTTGCCAGGCAACGTGACGCTTCTGTGAGGCGGCTGCTGCCCGGGGTGCTTCAGTGCTGCCGAATGCAAATACTTTCATCCCACAACCGTGCCCGGTGGCCAACACGCAACAAGAAAGGTAAAGACACAGAGGATAGCAGAAGAAAGACGGGGAGTTCAGGAAAGGAAAAGAGAGGCAGGGAGAGCAGGGAAGGGATAGTGGGATGGACAGGCAAAAGCAAAAATATACAAAGGTTAAATAAATGCACTGAATTCATTGCGCTCATTGAAGCCTAGGGGCCCGGTGGCCCCTAGCCGGGATATCAGGCACGCTTCTCTTTGGTGCAGGAAGGTCTGTCTGGTGAGACCTCTTGGAACCTTCGTGACAGTCTCCAGACCGAAGAACGACAGGACCGCTGGGTTGCTGGCGTGTACAGTCTTCAGATGTTCTGCTAGTCTTGGTACAATTTCTTCTCACTTTGAGAGTCTTACATGTTCCCTGAAGCGTACAAACATAGGGCAGATGGTACATCCGACGTAAAAGTGCCCACAAGGGCACTGTATGCAGTAAACTATGAATCTGGTCCTGCAAGTGACCAGACCCGAGATGAGCACATCTTCCCCACCGAGTTTGTAATTAGATCCTTGTTGCAGTTGGCCACAAAAGGAACAGCTGCCACATTTGTGGTTGCCTTTGGGGCGTAGGTCACTGAGCCAGGTAGATGATGTCACTTGTCCTGACGAAAAAGAACTACGTACTAGCTCATTTTTCAGCATTTTGGTACGTTTATGCGCAATGAGGGGCTTCTCTTTGGCGATCTCTTTTAAGAGGGGATCGCCTTCAATAATATGCCAAAGGCGAAAGATAGCCTTGCGCATCACACTAGACATCTCGCTGTGTGTGAAGGAAAAATTGAAGCGCCTCGGAGGAGGGGGATGGGAGGATCTCTACTTACTCAAGATTTCTTCTCTGGATCGTTCTTCGACCTTATTGAGGGCCGTATTGAGGCAAGATGCTGGATAGCCACTTGTCCTGAGGTGGGACTTGAGTTTGTCTGCTTGTGATATGAAAGATGCTTGGTTGCTGTTAATTTTCTTTAGCCTCAAAAACTGGCTGTAGGGGAGTGCTCTTTTCGTATGGACAGGGTGGTAAGAATCATAATGCAAATACAGAAGGGGGGCTGATTGTTTCCTGTAGCCTGCCGTGCATAGCTGTGTGCCACTTTTGGAGACAACCACGTCGAGGAAAGCTAGATCGTATTCATTGTACACTGAGGTAAAAGCCATGTTCATGGTATTACCAGTGTTTAAGTATGAAACAAATTGCTCAAACAGTTCTTTACCTCCTGCCCAGACTAGGAAACTATCATCCACGTATCGTTTATAGGTTTTAATATACCTGAGGAAAGGGTTGGTGCTGGAATATATCATCCTTGCTTCCAGCACAGCAAGGAATATGTTGGCGAAGGTACAGGAGACCGGCGTGCCCATAGCTGTGCCAGTCTCTTGTTTGTACCATGACCCGTGAAATTGAAAAAAGGCCTGGCTAGAAGTAACATAGTAACATAGTTCGTAAGGTTGAAAAAAAGGCCAGAGTCCATCTAGTTCAACCTATATCCCTAATGAGTCCCTACTGAGTTGATCCAGGGGAAGGCAAAAACCCTCATAATAGAGGTAAAAAAAAATTTCCAGACTCCAATATGGCAGTCAGAATAAATCTCTGGATCAACATGCTGTCCCTAAATATTTAGTATACATAACCATCAATGTTATTAATCTCCAAAACAGCATCCAGACCCTTTATGAACTCTTTTACAGAGTTCACCATGACCACCTCCTCCGGGAGAGAATTCCACAGTCTCACTGCTCTTACAGTAAAGAACCCCTGTCTGTGCTGGTGTAGAAACCTTCTTTTCTCTAAACGTAGAGGATGTCCCCTTGTTATAGATACAGTCCTGGGTATAAATAGATCATGGGAGAGATCTCTGTACTGCCCCCTGATATATTTACACATAGTTATAAGGTCTCCCCTAAGCCTTCTTTTTTCTAAACTAAATAACCCCAATTCTGATAATCTTTCTGGGTACTGTAGTCCTCCCATTTCCCGTATTACTCTGGTTGCCCATCTTTGAACCCTCTACAGCTCCACTATATCTTTCTTGTACACTGGTGCCCAGTACTGTACACAGTATTCTGTGAGGTCTGACTAGTGATTTGTACAGCGGTAGAATTATTTCCATGTCGTGGGCCCCTATTGATGCACCACATGATTTTATTTGCCTTTGCAGCAACTGCCCGACCCTGGTCACTACAGCTAAGTTTACTATTAACTAAGACCCCTAAGTCCTTTTCCACGTCAATCTTCCCAAGTGTGCTCCTATTTAATATATAACCCCGTCCCAGATTTTTTCTCATGCATTACCTTACATTTATATGTGTTGAACCTCATCTGCCACTTCTCAGCCCAAACCCCCAAACTATCCAGATCCATTTGCAACAGTGCACCGTCCTCTATTGTGTTTACCGCTTTACAGAGTTTAGTATCATCTGCAAAGATTGCTACTTTACTATTCAACCCCTCTCCAAGGTCATTAATAAATATATTAAATAGAACAGGACCCAAGACTGACCCCTATGGTACCCCACTAGTGTCACCCAATCAGAATAAGTACCATTAATAACCAACCTCTGTTTCCTATCGCTGAGCCAGTTACTTACCCACTTACATTCTCGCCCCTCCCGTTCCTTCTCCTTTTATGCACCAATCTTTTATGTGGCACCGTATCAAATGCTTTGGAAAAATCCAGATATACGACATCCAGCGATTGCCAGTCCAGTCTGGAGCTCACCTCCTCATAAAAGCTTATCGAGTTAGCTTATCGAGTTAGTTTGACAAGACCGATCCCTCATAAAGCCATGCTGATATGGAGTCATACATTTGTTTTTATCAATGTACTCCAAAATAGCATCTCTTAGAAAACCCTCAATTTACATACAACGGAGGTTAAACTAACAGGTCTGTAATTTCCAGGGTAACCTTTTGTCCCCTTTTTAAATATTGGCACCACATTTGCCATGCGCCAGTCCTGGGGAACAGTCCCTGTTACTATAGAGTCCCTGAATATTAAAAATAGAGGTCTGTCAATTACAATACTTAAGTCCTTTAGAACATGGGGGTGAATGCCATGTGGACCTGGTGATTTGTCTATTTTGATTTTTTGTTGGCGGCACTGTACTTCTTCCTGGGTTAGACAGGTGACCTGTACTGGGGAGTTTACCTTATCACACTGTATTTCACCTGGCATTTCATTTTCCTCGGTGAATACAGTGGAGAAGAATTTGTTTTAATATATTTGCTTTTTCCTGATCCCCGTTTAAAAAATGACCTTTTTGCTATTTATAATATACCATATTTATTGGCATATAACACACATTTTTTAGCCTAAAGTCTATCTGCGTGTTATACACAGATAAGCCGCTGCAGTTCAATGATTTAAAGCGGGCTCTTTAAATCAATGAACTGCAGCGGCTTTTGCAGGTCCAGAGACCTGCCGTCGCTGCCCGATTCTCTGCCCCTGCCTAACCTGGGGTCCAGAAACTGCCGGCGCCGCTGCCCCATTGCCTCCCCCATCCCCGGTTTTCTGACCCTGCAGAAGCCCCCAGGAAAGGCAGGGGAAGAGAGGCAATCGCTGCCTGCTTTTCTCCCCCTGCCTTTCCTGGGGTCTAGAGCCCTGCTGCTGCCACTTCTCTTGCCCTGGCTATCGGCGCCGCTGCCCCATTGCCTCCCCCATCCCCGGTTTTCTGACCCTGCAGAAGCCCCCAGGAAAGGCAGGGGGAGAGAGGCAATCGCTGCCTGCTTTTCTCCCCCTGCCTTTCCTGGGGTCTAGAGCCCTGCTGCTGCCACTTCTCTTGCCCTGGCTATCGGCGCCGCTGCCCCATTGCCTCCCCCATCCCTGGTTTTATAATTACCTGTTGCCGGGTCTGCGCTGTTTCTGGCTCCGGTGTGGCGTCTCCTGCGTTGTTGCTATGCGCTGCGCAATGACGAGTGACGTCACTCGTCATTGCGTCTCTCAGCGCATAGCAACGACGTAGGAAACACCACACCAAAGCCAGAAGCAGCGCGGACCAGACCCGGCAACTGGTAATTATAAAACCGGGGATGGGGGAGGCAATGGGGCAGCTGCGCCGATAGCCAGGGGGAGAGAAGCGGCGGCAGCAGGGCTCTAGACCCCAGGAAAGGCAGGGGGAGAGAAGCAGGCAGCGACAGCCTCTCTCCCCCTGCCCTTCCTGGGGGCTTCTGCGGCGTCAGAAACAGTGTATCGGGGTATACACATGCATGCACTCGCACCCTCATTTTACCAAGGAAATTTGGGTAATAAACTTTTTTTTAACCAAATATCCTTGGTAAAATGAGGGTGAGTGTTATAGGCCGGGGGGTGGTATACCCTGATAAATATGGTAGTTAAAGAACATTTTGGGGTTAGCTTTACGCTCTTTGGCAATGAGTCTGTCTCTATTTTTGCATTTTTTTATCTTTTTTTTTTTTTTTACATATTTTAACTTTTTCTCTAAAGCTTTTTAATGCTTCTTCACTGCCATCCTGTTCTAGTAGTTTAAAATGCTTTATTTTTGTCATTTATTGCCCCTTTACCATTTTTATTCATCCATATTGGTTTTCTTTTATTTCTGACCCTTTTATTCCCATAGGGTATATACATCTTACAGTGAGAATTTAAGATATTCCTAAAAGTCTCCCATTTAGTGTCAGTATTCATATTTTTGAGGACATCATCCCATTTTATATTGTTAAGGGCTTCTCTGAGTTGATCGAACTTTGCCTTCCTAAAGTTCATTGTTTTTGTGGCCCCTCGAGAGATTCCCTTATTGAAGAACAAGTTATAATATATTATGGTCACTATTTCCTAGGTGTCCTAATTGCACATCAGTTACTCTATCAGATCTGTTGGTTAATATTAAGTCTAGTAGGGCGCCCCCCTCTGGTCGGGCCCTGTACCATTTGGGACAGATAATTGTCTTTAGCTATAGTCAGAAACCTGTTTCCTTTATGAGATTCACAGGTCTCAGTCTCCCAGTTTATATCAGGATAGTTCAAGTCCCCCATTATTATCACCTCATTCTGATTTGCTGCCTTGTTTATTTGCCTCAGTAATTGATCTTCTGGCTCTTCCATTATGCTTGGTGGCTTATAGCAAACCCCAATCAGAATTGTTTATATTTTTCTCTCCATATATTTCTACCCATAGTCACTCCACATTATTGTTTCCCTTCCAAATATCCTCCCGCAGTGCGATCTTCACACTGGACTTTACATAAAGACAAACTCCTCTCCCTTTCCATTTTGTCCGAACCTTCCTGAATAGACTATAACCCTATATGTTGACCGCCCAATCACAGCTATCGTCCAACCAAGTCTCTGTTATACCCACTATATCATAATTCAACATCAACCACTCCAGTTCCTCTGTTTTATTGGACAGACTTCTGGCATTAGTCAACATGCAATACAATGGTGTATGATTTTTCTTCCTATGAAGCCTATCCCTATTAACTATTTTAACCCCTCCCTCCGCTCTACCCCCAGGTATATTACTAAGTCCCCCCTCTCTATCTACACCATCTTCCCCCTCTACATTGTAGGTTCCCTCCCCCAGTCCCTAGTTTAAACACTCCTCCACCCTTCTAGCCATGTTCTCCCCAAGCACAGCTGCACCCTCCCCATTGAGGTGCAGCACGTCCCTACGGTAGAGCCGGTATCCGACAGTGAAGTCAGCACAGTTCTCCATGAACCCAAACCCCTCCTTCCTACACCAGCTTCTGATCCACTTGTTTACCTCTCTGGTGTGGCTCGTGGTACAGGTAATATTTCACAAAATATTACCCTGGAGGTCCTTGCCTTAAGCTTGCAGCCCAAGTCCCTGAAATGATTTTTAAGGACACTCCACCTACCTCTTACTTTGTCATTGGTGCCAATATGTACCATGACTGCTGGGTCCTCTCCAGCCCCACCCAGCAACCTGTCAACCCGATCCGCGATGTGCTGAACTCGAGCGCCAGTAATACAACACACTGTTTGGCGATCCCGGTATTTGTGACAGATCGCCCTGTCTGTCCCCTAATAATAGAGTCCCCCACTACCAGTACCTGTCTGGCCTGCCCTGCACTCCACCACTGCCTGCTTTACGCTGGATACTATAACTACTAGCAGCTCACCACCCTTGCTGCTACTATCAAACCCAAGATCCCCATAAGAGATCATTTTTATTTTTCAGCTTTCACACAAAAGCTACTACTTCTTCTCCATTTTGCAATACTAATCCTGTTGCAACCCCATAAGGGAAAATTTTTGGTCATTTTTTCAACTTTATAATATTTACAAAAGTTATTTCTTCACTATATACTAGTTCTTAACTATTTTAATAAACCATCACCAATCCTGTTGCAACTCTCAAAAAGGAAGAATTGTTGGAACATTTTGAATAAGCCATTGTGCCTTCCAATACCTTTGTGTGCATTTTAACATCTACTAACAACCAGGTATACTTTATGCACCTTTATTTTAGTGTTTAAAAGCAAACAAAATCCGCTAGTGCAGTGTATTTTTAAACAACTTAGTCATAAACAACAATCTTAAAAACACTTTAAAACTGCTTGAATACAGTCCTAGGTGACCCTAGCAGTATTATAAAGAACTTTAGAGCTTTTAGGTAGCATTATACACGTTTTGAGGTTTAATTCATTTCCGTTCTGCGGATAATCTGTTCACTGCGAATTAAACTATTTTGAAAAGTTGCTGAGCCAAACTTTTGAAACGTTCGTTCGTTCAACACTAGCTACTGACACAAAAAACAATATTATATACATATTACAAATTAATTTTCTTAATAGTTAATTGTTTAATTTACATAATGTTGCTTCTACAGTTTGCTATAGGAGATATTTTTTCTTTACACTTGTACACAGCCTAAATGATTCTGCTTTTTTTTTTTAAACTGTTTTGTATCTGCTCTCCTCTCTCTTCAGGATGTGCTGTCCTTAAAGGGGTACTCTGATGGAATACTACAGAGGAAATTCTTTCTTTTTTGGAACACAGAGCTCTCTGCTGACATCACGAGCACAGTGCTCTCTGCTGACATCTCTGTCCATTTTAGGAACTGTCCAGAGCAGCATATGTTTGCTATGGGGATTTTTTCCTACTCTGGACAGTTTTTAAAATGGACAGAGATGTCAGCAGAGAGAACTGTGCTCGTGATGTCAGCAGAGAGCTCTGTGTTCCAAAAAAAAAAAAAAAATTTCTCTGTAGTATTCAGCAGCTAATAAGTACTGGAAGGATTGAGATTTTTTTAATAGAAGTAATTTACAAATCTGTTTAACTTTCTGGAACCAGTTGATTTAAAGAAAAAAATAAAATTGTTTTCCATAGGAGTACCCCTTTAACCCATTGCCGCAAAATCAGGTACATGTACATGGTGATTGGGAATGACTTCCCGCATCACCACGCACATGTACCTCATGGAAATAAACTGTCACAGCGCCGCCAGGCAATGTGACAGTTCATTGGGCTAGGCTGTGCTGCACAGCCGGGCCTCCCTGAAGCTGGGGGCCCTGTCGGAGGAGGCAACCTGCAGGACTCAGGATTGGAGCTGCACTCTGATCCTGAGTTAACCCTACAGACACTGCAGTCATTGTGACCACAGCGTCTATTAGGATTACAGTGGGAGGGAGCTCCCTCTGTCACCGATCGGAGCTCTGCAAAGTGAAAGCATATATATATTTATTACACCCCAAAAATGTCAACATGTCCTAACACAATTGTGTAAGTGAAAAAATAAAAAAAAGTTATGGCTCACAGAATAACACGACTTCAAAACATGATTATTGTTTTTTTTTTTTCTTTAACAAAAATTGTTTTTATGCTATAAATTAACTAAAATATATGAAAATAAAAAAGTATATAAATTTGGTATCGCCATAATCATATCAACCTGCAGAGTAAAGTTAACATGTCATTTATACTGCATGATGAACAACCTAGAAAAAAAATTATAAAAAAAAAAAACCGAATAGATTTTTTGAATGTATACCACCTCACCAAAAAATAAAATAAAAAACGATCAGTGTCACATGTACCCCAGAATGGCACCAATAAAAGCATCAACTTGTCTCCCAAAAATGTTTTTGCACTCCAAGGCCTCTGCAACTTTATATGTTGCCAACAAAAAATCCTAAATTAAAAGGAGTCCCCAAAATCCACACAGCACATCATGTCTGAGTCTGTGTGAGAGACACATAGCGCACAAAAGCCACATATGGGATATTTCTAAGTACGTCAGAATTCAGGGAATAAATCTTGAGTTAACTTCCTCAATGTCAATCTGACTACTTTAAGGGGTGCAGTTTTTAAAATGGGGTGATTTATGGGGGTAACATACAGGCCCCTCAATTCCACTTCAGAACTGAACTGGTCCCTAAAAAAATTTGATTTTGAAATTTTCTTGAAAATCTGGAAAATTGCTGCTAAACTTATAAACCTTCTAACATTCTAAAAGTAAAAAGAATGGTTATCAAATGATGGGAACATAAAGAAGACCTATTGTAGATTTGAATCAATCATTAATTTGGTGCGGCATGACTATCGTCAAGCAGAAAATGCAAAATCTAGAAAAATGCTAACTTTTAAAGAAAAACTGTCCGCTTTCTCCCCCCGCGGTAATGGCTGGTAGTGCGGGGGACGCTGATCAGTTTGATCCTTACCGTGCCCGGATCCCCCGCGCTGTTCGGCCCTAATCTTCTATTTTCGGGATATGCTAATGAGGTGCTAACTGGCACTCTGATGTCAGTGCCGCCGGCCTCAGCGCCACCCAGCTCATCAATATTCCTCCCTCTGCCTCTCCCTCTTCTCTCTGCTCTGTAATGAAGAGAGGGGGGAGGAATATTGATGAGCTGGGTGGCGTTGCGGCCAGCTGCACTGACGTCAGAGTGCCAGTTAGCCCGGCAGGTGCTAGTTAGCACCTCATTAGCATATCCCGAAAATAGAAGATTAGGGCCGAAAGGCACGGAGGATCCGGGCACGGTAATGATCAAACTGATCAGCGTCCCCCACACTACCAGCCAGTACTGTTGGTTAGAGTGGGCGGATAATCCTGACAATTTTCCTTTAATTATTTTTTGCAAAATTATTATTATTTTTTTAATTTTTTATTTTTTACATACAACGCTAAATATATCAATCAAAATTTACCATTTATGTAAAGTACAATATGCAATGGAAAAACAAATCTCTTTCAGAATCGCTTTCATAAGTAAAAGTGTTCCAAAGTTATTACCAAATAGGTGGACGCATGTCAGATTTTGAAAATTTGCCATGGTCATTAAAGGGGTAATCCGGCCCTAAGACATCTTATCCCTTATCCAAAGGATAGGGGATAAGATGTCTGACCACGTGGGTCCGGCCGCTGGGGACCCCCGCAATCTTGCATTCAGCACCCACCTCGGGGAGCTGCACGCCGCGCTGCCAGATCAGAATCTGCCCCTTTAAGGTCAAAACAGGCTAAGGAGTAAAAGGGGTTAAAGGATTCTATCTGCTTGGACTGGTGTGTTAGCTATTTTCAATTAAGACTGTTTAGAATGTTGCTTCATTTTGCAATCATTAAAAAGGGAATAGAACCAAAGCTGCAGTAATTTCCAGTTTTTCTTTTAAACCATTTCATTCTCATCCATTAGTAATACTAATACTAAGAGTAGTTTGAGCAATTAAATACATCCTAAAAATCATGGAAAAAGGGTGAAGTACAACACTTCGAATAAATAAGTCCACTAAAAATGCCTGTGAAGCATCTAGTGATTGTTTGACCACATTTTCAGTTCCACTGTGGCTTGTGTACCATACATAGGCAGAACTGGGATAATGAACTGTGAAGGGACACAATGTTGCTTTTACCAGAAGAGAGCGTGTTCTGGTGGTCAAAATAACTAAAAAAAAACATTAATTTATGGAGCTAAATATGGCAAAATCCACAGTTCTGCCAATAGGACACCAAAATCATCCAATTGTTTATTTTTTTCACATTTTGCATTTGACAAACACATACTTGTGCAAAGTGCCAAAACTAAGGTTCTTCTTCTGCCAAATAGAAGCCGGGCCAGAAAAGACTGCCAAACTCTTTTATAACTCAGATTACCATCTAGCCTTATTTTTCACAGTGCTCCTGTGCTAAACTGGAAATACACAGGGGGGGGGGGGGGGGGGGGGGAGGAAACAGACATTTTATTAAGGCATCTTCAGTGACATGAGCTACACACCCTTCCCAAATAGGAGAAAGAGAAAAAAAAAAGTAATAAAATGTGGTCAAACTGCAAGCTTCAGTCCTGAACACATTTCAGTGTCAAGTAACATTATGTAACATTATTACTATTCATGACTGCTGGATTAAGCAATAGCCAGACTGAAGCAGTTCGCACAGAAGGCTTTTCACAGCAGAGGCAATAGGACACACACATGTGGGAATCGTTCTCCCTAAAACTAAGGTCACACAGAATGTAGCAGTGTTAAACAGGTCACCTCATCTCATTACTTTGCCCTGGGATAACACACCAAGGGAATGTGAGTGATTTATATATTTTTTCCCTTTTTCATTGCTTTTTAATTGGAAATAATAGCCTGACAAATAGTAGATTATGATCTCAGATTGGCAACCAGTACATAATACTGACTCTCAAAGAAAAAGCGAGAAAGCCTCATAGGTTCTTCTGTTTTTAGTGTTTTTGTCATCATCCTTTACTAGTAAAATGCTTAAAGAGTACCTGTCATGAAATAAGTTTTTATATGTTGTACATAAAGGCATTTGAAACAATTCTCTAAATATATGTGAATTAAAAAAAAATTATACTATGTGTACTTTCAGTTTAGTAAACCCACCACTAGGGGTCTCACTACATAAGCCAGCCTCTATTCTCTGAGATTTCGGACACATGCCAGTACTAAATCTATCAGACTGCATCCGATACACGTCACGAGCGCCGCTCCCAGGCTGTCAATCAGGCCGGCCTGCAGCTGTAAGCTCCGCTATACCTCCTCGGTCCAGACTCACACCTCGGTCCAGACTAGCATGTAGTGAGAGCGGAAGCGCGCCCCCCTGCAGGCTTCAGTGACTAGAGCCTGCTGGGGCACGCCCACATCCTCCTACTGGCAGCTCACACTATGTGAGCAAGAAGATAGGTAAGATACAGAGCTTTTTAAAACTCTTAAAAAATATTTAAGGGTGGGTGTTAGGTGTAGTTAGCAAACATAGCCTGAGTTCATTTAGAAAAGTTTATTTAGTGCCCGGTACTCTTTAGATTAGGATATGCCAACACTTAAAAATTACCTGTCACCAAATAAACTTTTCTAAACTAACTCAGGCTGTGTTCTCTAACTACTCCTTACACTCCTCCCAACCTTAAAAAAAAAAATAATTCAGAGCTTTAAAAAGCTGTGTATCTTAAAAATCTCCTTGCTTACATAGTGCAATTTCCTAGCAGGAGAAAGTGGGTGTTTCCCAGCAGGCATGACATCACTGAAGCTTGCTGGGGGACCACTTCTGCCCTCACATCATTGCAGTGCTGTGATGAATAGAAGACCTCAGGCTCTGTAGCTTTCAGGGAGGCTCTATGCATGTTTCAGTGAGGCTCTGTGCATGTTTCAGTGAGGGTCTGTGCAGCTTTCAATGAGGCTCTATGCATGTTTCAGTGAGGGTCTGTGCATGTTTCAGTGAAGCTCTGTGCAGCTTTCAATGAGGCTCTTTTCAGCTTTCAGTGAGGCTCTGGGAAGAGAAGCACTTCCTGAGTTTGGTCTACTGCCAGGCCGGAAGGAGACAAAACTCACTGTATTAATTGTGGCAGGGAACAGAACAGAGCCACCTAGTAGCCGCTTTTTCTATTTCATTTTAAACATATTTATCTTGATAATTTTAAAAGCAATTGAATAGGAAAGCGTCTGCTAATTACTTACTTACACCCGACTGATCAAAGGTCATTGCACATGCTTTGCAGGGAGTCTGCTGGTACCCTTTGCCAACCAGGGATCGGCAATGCAGCTACAGTAGCTTTTTAAGACTGTATGCTGTGGAATGGGCACAGAACAAGCAAAACAAAAAAAAACCCTGCCCATTTAGCAGGTTTGCCAAGAAATGGGCATTTTTAAAAAGGTAGAAAGGGCCATAAGTAAGGCTAGGTTTACCATGCATTAATGCAGTCTGGCCAAGGTATATGTTGGAAGCTCATCAAAAAAGGTCCACAGCAGCAGGCCCATTCACTTTAATGGATAGAACCTACTCACCTAGGTACTATGGGTTTATCATAACCTGTCCAGAGGAAAAGTGGCTGACTTGCCCATGGCAAACAATCAGATCACTTCTTTCATTTTTTAAAAGGCCTCTGAAAAATGAAAGAAAATCTTAATCTAGCAGGAATCAAAAAGTGCAACATATGACGTTACTGAGGCCCACTAAACATATACATGCAGGTACTGACTGACTACCGTATTTATCGGCGTATAACACGCACTTTTTAGGCTTTAAATCAATGAACTGCAGCGGCCTTGCAGGTGCAGAGACCACCACCGCTGCCGGCTTCTCTGCCCCTGCCTGTCCTGGGGTCTAGAGCCCTGCTGCCGGTCCTTCTCTCCCCCTGGCTAACCGTGCTGCTGCCCGTTCTCTCCCCCTGACTATCGGTGTCGGCGCCCCATTGCCGGCACCGATAGCCAGGGGGAGAGAAGCGGCGCAGGCAATGGGGCAGCGGCGCCGACAGACAGGGGGAGAGAAGGGGCAGCGGCACCCATTGCCGGCGCCGCTGCCCCGTTGCCTCAGCCATCCCCGGTTGTATAATTACCTGTTGCCGGGGTTGGGTCCGCGCTGCGTCCCCTGCGTCGTTGCTATGCGCTGCGAGACGCAATGACGTCACTCGTCATTGTGCCGCGCCGTGCAGTGCATAGCAACGACGCATGGGACGCACACCGGAGGCCTGAAGCAGCGCAGACACGACCCCGGCAACAGGTAATTATACAAGCAGGGATTTGGGAGGCAACTGGGCAGCGGCGCCGGCAATGGTTGTCGCTGCCCCTTCTCTCCCCCTGGCTATCGGCGCCACTGCCCCGTTGCCGGCGCCGCTTCTCTCCCCCTGGCTATCGGCGCTGGCACCGATAGTCAGGGGGAGAGAACGGGCAGCGGCGCAGATAGCCAGCGGGAGAGAAGCGGCGGCAGGGCTCTAGGCCCCAGGAAAGGCAGGGGGAGAGAAGCGGGCAGCTACGGCCCCTCTCCCCCTGCCTTTCCTGGGGGTGTATTGGGGTATACGCATGCACACACATGCACCCTCATTTTACCAAGGATATTTGGGTAAAAAACGTTGTTATCCAAATATCCTTGGTAAAATGAGGGTGCGTGTTATAGGCCGGTGCGTGGTATACCCCGATAAATACGGTACTTGCTGACAATGGTCAGGCTAATAAAAGTAAAACCACCCATTGCAATATCTCGAGTATACACCTGCATTAATTTTTGACAGATGACCAACGAATACCTATACAGACTGCATTAACACAGTGTGAACTGATCATAGGCCA
The DNA here is from genome assembly GCF_029499605.1 of Hyla sarda. Lineage (NCBI taxonomy): Eukaryota > Metazoa > Chordata > Amphibia > Anura > Hylidae > Hyla > Hyla sarda. The sequence continues at coordinate 168,768,700 of NC_079191.1, forward strand.
CAATAACATTTTCAAAAACTATATGGAAAGAAATATCACATAGGAGATTCTACAAGTTATATAGTATGCAGAGCTGTAATGCAGCTACATAATGACCCTTATTTACTACTGTAAACCCAACATGTTTTGTTGGGTTGTGCGCCAGATTCTGGTGCATTGCGCAAGACTGTGCACCAGAGACCCCGGGAAAAGCGGGCGTCATTGCCGAAAGGGGGCGAGTTCCCCACATTTTCCCAAAAACCCAACATATTTACTTAGGTTTCAACAGAAAAAGTGGTGTATTTGAGCTGAGGAAAACCCCACAGATAAGAGCATGTGTAAAAAAAATTAAATAGTTAGTCTTACATCATCTATAGGAAACCACAAAAACAGCACAATACACATGGCTATATATACATTTGCATTTGTCATTAAGTGTATTCCTACATTGGTAATAGCCAAGGCATATGCCTATTGTTTAGAACCTTACAACTGGGCACTAGTATAAAGAAACATGGGTGAGAATACCAGCAGAAAATTTTGTTATTTTACTGAAGTTTCCCTTAAATGGGTCTAAATCAACTTGTCACTGAATTTGGGAAAATTCCATTATAACTATTAATATTCAGCTATAACATAATGTAAAAATAATATTCCTTACCCTCTGAGGAGGGATGCTCTTCTTGATCTTCCTAACAGACGTCTGTGTTCCACTTGGAGGAAAAAATGCAAAGCCTGCGAGAAAAACAAACACACAGCTTAACCAATGTTACCATTAAGAAAAACACATACCAAAAAAGCAGGGGGGGGGGGGGGTAGTAAAAATCAGAAAGATATGGTAAATATGGGATGTGTAATCCTCACTACTAATAACCCACCCATATACAAGAAATGCTATAAAGCTCCCATAATTAAATGGTACAGACAGAAAAACTGAGCCTTTGTAGAGAAATATACAAATAATACTTTATTCAATAAACCAAAATACATAAAACTACAGGACTCCCACCCAAGGGGGGCAAAGAACAGCAAGGGTGACCCCTCAGGTCACAAAAAAGGAGTTAAAGTAGGCAGAACATACATAAAAATAAGTGTGTAAAACAAAACTACAATAGAGCAGTGTCCAACAAAGGGACTACAAAAACCAGCAAGTCAGAATGCAGTAAAAAGCATACTTATTCAAAGTGCTCCAGAAGGACCTGAGGGGACGCCACCCCAACGCTGCATTTCGGGACCGAAGCCTTTCTTCCCTTGAGAAAGGCTTCGTCCCGAAACGCAGGGTTGGGGTGGCGTCCCCTCAGGCCCTTCTGGAGCACTTTGAATAAGTATGCTTTTTACTGCATTCTGACTTGCTGGTTTATGTAGTCCCTTTGTTGGACACTGCTCTATTGTAGTGTTGTTTTACACACTTCTATTATTTTTATGTATGTTCTACCTACTTTAGCTCATTTTTTGCGACCTGAGGGGTCACCCTTGCTGTTCTTTGTTTGCCCCCTGTGGGTGAGAGTCCTGTATATTTATGTACAGTGACCCCTTGACCTACGATGGCCCCGACATACGATCATTTCAACATACGATGGCCTCTCAGAGCCCATTGCATGTTGAAGGCAGCATCAACATACGATGCATTTGTATGTCGGGGCCATCGCATAAACGGCTATCCGGCAGCGCAGACTGCTTCAGCTGCCACCAGATAGACGTTTACGGTGCCCTGTGTGGTCTGCTGACGATCACTTACCTGTCCTCGGGGCTCTGGTGGGTCCTCTTCAGGATCCCCTGCATCGTCGGCGCTCTCCATCGTCATCATCACATAGCTGCACACGCCGTCCCGTCATCCAATAGGAGCGGCGTGCGTAGCGACATGATGGCGGCAACGGAGAGCGAGGATGCCGGGGAAGAAGAGGCCTTACCGGAGCGTCGGGGACGCAGCGACAGCGACATCCCGGGCAGCGGTGACAGGTCCGGAGCGGCGGGAACAGGTGAGTACAACTTCCTCTACCAGTGGTCTTCAACCTGCGGACCTCCAGATGTTGCAAAACTACAACACCCAGCATGCCCGGACAGCCGTTGGCTGTCCGGGCATGCTGGGTGTTGTAGTTTTGCAACATCTGGAGGTCCTCAGATTGTAGACCACTGTTCTATACTTTACATTGCACGGATCCCTCAACATGCGATGGTTTCAACAAACGATGGTCCGTTTGGAACGGATTACCATCGTATGTTGAGGGACCACTGTATTTTGGTTTATTGAATAAAGTATTGTTTGTATAATTCTCTACAAAGGCTCCGTTTTTCTGTCTGTACCAATGTTACCATTAGCATAGGGTACACAGCTACACAAGGCCCCAGGAAAGTAGGTATATATGTATATTGATAGTAACAAGTCCATTAACATTTCTTCTATTCTGCACTGTACTTAAGATCATGAAAGGAAAAAACATATATAAGGTTTCTATTGTAGGTACATAGAGACCAGTGTGCTAAGAGGAAAATCTGTGTGACAGCCAAAAGCATCCAACCATTTGAGGATGGGTGTTGTAGCACGTTCACATCACGTGCCAGAATAGAAAAAAATAAATTTGTAATTTGCTCATTAAAAGTCAGTGTAAAGAGTTAGAGGTGAGCCATGGTTTATTTCAATAGTTCATATAAACACAACCCTTAAAAATGGAATATAGAACAAGAGTTCTCCATTCAATTATTTATTCATCAGCGACATAAAGGGTAAAACAAAAGCCACACATCTACAGTATCTGGTGCCCCCTTTCACCTAGTACATTATTCTGCTAACCAAGCTTCATTTTAGAATCTGACGTTTGTTCAAATTCCTTTGTTTTTAAAGGGGCACTCCAGTGTAAAAAAAAAAATAAAAAAAAATTCAATCAACTGGTGGCAGAAAGTTTTAAACAGATTTGTAAATTACTTCTAACATAGGAACTGTTTGGAGTAGGAGCAAATCCCCATAGAAAACCTATCTTGCTCTGGACAGTTCCTGACATGGACAGAGGTGTCAGCAGAGAGCACTGAGGCCAGACAGAAAAATTCAAAAGAAAAAGAATTTACAAATCTGTAAATCTTTCTAGCACAAGTTGATTTAAAAAAAAAAAAAAAAAAAAAAAAAAAAAATTGTTTTCCACTGGGGTACCCCTTTAAGTGAAATGATTCATTCTAAAGGCTCTAAACGTGTTGCACTGGGATATATGGGATATATTAGCTTAATAAAACAAATTTTTATTATTAGGGAAGTCCCAATACCATTTTTTTTTAAGACAAAGTACTCACTGATACCAATTACCAATACTTTTTTCAATGTCATGTAACAGGGTTTGTTTGTTTTTTGTTTTGTTTTTATCCCTTAAAGAAACAGATTTGTAAATTATTTCTATTAAAAATTTTTTAATCCTACTAGTACTTATCAGCTGCTGAAATTGAGTTGTTCTTTTCTGTTTGACCACAGTGTTCTCTGCTGACACCTCTGTCTGTATCAGGAACTGTCCAGAGTAGGAGCAAATCCTCATAGCAAACCTATCCCGCTCTGGACAGTTCCTGAGACTGACAGAGGTGTCAGCAGAGAGCACTGTGGTCAGACAGAAAAGAACAACTCAACTTCAGCAACTAATAAGTAGTAGTAGGATAAAAAAAAATTAAAAGAAGTAATTTACAAATTTGTTTAACTTTCTGGAGCCAGTTGAAATACCCCTTTACTTTCACACGGTCGGATCCACAGTGTATTTTACACTGCAGAACAACCAATGAAGGACTGCTACATGGTGCCTTTAGATGTGCTTACTCCGAGCGGCAATACGTCGCTAGGAGCAGACACACTGTGATGTGCAAGTCGCAGCGCACATGCGCAGTGCACTCGCACATTGCGGCCGCTCTCGGCCTAGCTCATGGAGTAGGGGGAGCGGCCGCGATGTGTGCGAGAACACCGCACGGCGACTTGCACATTGCTTCAGTGTGTCTGCTCATAGCGTATAGCATAGCATATCTGAGAGGTCTATAGTAATTCCGGAAATCAAAGACTGCCCACTTTAGTAGTTACAGGAATGGGCATCATCATATAGAAGCATAACCCTTATATGAGGAAGTCATACAGTGCAGGGGCTTGTGCTAGTGATGCTTGAATGCTGCATTAGAAATATTCCCAGTACAGAATCTTTATGGTTTAAAGCTAAAGCCTCTCCATATGTTAAGCCAGTGTTTCCCAATCAGGGTACTTTCAGCTATTATGAACTACAACTCCCTGCATGCCCAGATAGTCAAAGGCTGAAAAGCTTTGCAAAGAAAGTTGCGACCTCTTAATGATAGTTATTTGGTGTTAAGAATTGACTGAAATCCCCCCAAAAGGTATAAATAAATGACACAGCAATTAAATATCATCTACAAAAAGCCATGAGCCATTATGATGATGAAAAGAAGTGTACTGCACATAAAGTACTACCTAAATAATAATAATAATATAAAATAAAAGCTGCGCTTATAAAAGAAGACAATATTCTGAAAACAAGTGCTGCTCAGATAGGATTTTGATCTTCAATAAAAAAATTAAAAAAATTCAATTATAGCTGCAGATCTATGTTTGAGTACAAGAGCAATTGAACTCCATGTACTTGTTACATTTCTAAATATAAGCCGGTTGGCATGACAACAAAGATTGATGGATCTCTTTAAAGTACTGTATATTTAATTGTCAGCATTTCACAAGGAGTCACAGAAATGCTGTGTGAAAGGTCCAGTCGTCATGGATACTGTAGGCTATTAAAAAAAAAAAATACAAAAAGTACAAAACAAAAAGTGAGCACAAATACGCAAATAATGGTACGCACTTTGTGAAAGAAAATTGCCAGCTTAAAAATAACAATTTGCATCACCGGCTGGAGTCTCGGCAACCAAAAAAAAAAATCTGATTAACGTAAGCTCTTAAAAAACTATGAAGAGAATTCTATACATATTGTACATAGGTGTTGATGAATACTAGACTAACAAGGTTTTCCCAATAAGTAAAGTAGGGCTTAAGTGATGTATAAAGTACAAACAAGTGAGTAATTTAGGTCTCGTTCACATTGCTGTTGGGCTCTGCTATATGGAGCTCCGTCGCCAAGTCCGTCTAAACAACGGGAATTTAGCAGGGGAAAAAAATATTGTACATACTACGCTTTTCTCCCAGAAACAACTACGGAGGAGGACAATGGCAATGTGAACCTAGCCTTATTTCTATATTTGATATTGTATTTATACAAGATGGCTACTTACTTGCCCTCCATGTTCTTCCTCTGACTATAAATCCACAGTGAATTGAAACACATGATGCTCAAACACAAATGAGAAAGCCATTTGCCAGGTACCAAAACCACTAGTGCAACTGCCAGGGAGGATCAGGAAATGATAAGTTAATACCTCCTAGGCCATCCCTGAGACTCACGGGTCGTATCAGTCTAGCATTGTCACTAGTTCAGGCCACTGAAGTAAATGGGCCTGGGGCAGCCAATTTTGTCAAGTTTCCAACGTACACATGCAACTGTGGGCTGAATCGTGCGTGGTGTGAGCCCTCCTTAAAAACAAATTATATTGTGTATGAATAAACATAATTCATTTTAAAGAGAATCTGACAGCTAGCTCACCCGCACTAAACCTAATATACTGATTTATAGTGCAGGTGAAGAGCTTTCAAGAAGGGGTTACTTACATTGTTAGGTTAGGCATTTCCCGAGTTTTGCCCGTTACAACCTTGTTGCCATTGCGCTCATGTGCACGATGTCAGCAGGGAGATGGCTTGCCCAGTTCTTCTGTTTTAATATTTACTCCCCGGCCAACCCCCCTTCGTGACATCAGACTCTGGAGGAAAGGGGGGGGGGGGATGAGAACTCTGCTCCTCGCTACACCCGACTCTCATGTCACGGAAGGGGAGCGAATATTGATAAGACAGTGTAGCTATGTGAGCCGGCTCCCTGCCTCCATTGCACTCAGGAGCACAATGGCAACGAGATTGTAAAGGGCAATTGGGACTCAGGTGGCATCACTACCCTGCACCAACTCTACCACAATAACACTTTACTGTCCTTCACAGACCTCTCACGAACATACTACCTTCCTCAGTGTGACTGACAAATTCCTACAAATAAGGCACTTTTTGCATACCAGAGGTGACTACACACAGCTTTACTCCACAGAAGCCTTTTCCCTACTGAGGGTATATATGGATGCATATACTAGAACCCGATAAACCATTGGCTACCTACACCCCCTTTAAATCTTGGGAAAATGATTTATCCAGGTCAATCACAGATCAGGAATGGTTGACTGCCAGCAAATGGGCAAAAAGGGCCTTACCATCTGTACTACACCAAGAAGCCTATCTTAAATCACAATACAGATCGTATCTTACTCCTGATAGGCTACATCTCATTTATCCAGACTCCCCGCAGGTTTGTTGGAGGGGCTGTGGCATTAAAGGCACTATATTACATGTATTATGGGCTTGCCCTATACTGGAAACGTACTGGCAACAGGTTTGGGCGGTGGTGGGCAATATACTAGGTGCCGATATCACCCTGACTCAATCCAGGGCATTATTGTTGTTAGAGCTCCATTCCATTCCACCCCAGTTTAAAGGCATAGTCTGTAAAATCTTGGTCTTAGCCAAATTAATTATAACTCGCCACTGGAAATCTCCTCTGTCTCCAACTATCAAAGAACTTTGCTCTTCTTTAAATCACTCTTATGCTTGTGAGAGGGCAATTGCAATAATACTGGGGCAATCCCTTCTATGGAAAAAATGTGGGAGCCTTGGGTGCGGTCTCCTTTCGCCCAGCCTGTGCCGTAACGTAATACTGAATATTGCTGTGGGGGATTGAGAGAGCCCTACAGTGGAGTAGCACATCCTTGTTATGTTGTTAACCTCAGCATTGAAGAGTCCGCCACTGTATACTTCCTACACTCCTTGCGATATTTAGGATAGAAAATTATATATATATATATATATATATATATATATATATATTCACCTTACCTGTCAATTTCTTTCCTGCTCATTCATTCCTCACCCTCCTCTTCCTTCACCAAAATACCTATCCCCCCCTCAGTTGAATGACGGCTTTCTAGTTATTGTTCTCCGTTACCCAGTGAAGGTACTTAATTGGCACCACACCTATGGGATCATAGGTCTCATGGTTCTATTGATGGCACTTCACATGTCTATCCACTAGCTGGACATATACTTGTTGGACTGTATGCTTTTCATGTACTGTTCTCTGCATATATGTTATGCTTGTTGCTCAAAATACATAACCCAAAAATGTAAGTGAACCCTTTTTTCTTTTCTTTTACAGCTAATTACCCACACTATAAACCAGTATATTGGGTTAAGTGTTGGTGAACTAGCTGTCAGATTATCTTTAACTATTGGTTAGTTTTACAGCATGCTCCATATCTTATTTCATTTAATGTGGACCTGTTACATTAAAATGAGGCACAATCTGCAGGCATTTTATAGAGCCGGAGGAGCTGAGCAGATTGATATCGTATTGTGGAAAATGTTTCATAATAACTTGACATTTTTTTCTAATCAATATCTGCTCATTCTGGGCTGGGTAGTCAAGTAGATGGGTTTACTCAGTGACTGAAAACTCTATATGCACTAGGGCTGCATATTTTGGGAAAAATGTGCAATTGAGATTAAAGGGGTAAAACCAGGCAAAACCTTATATATATATATATATCTCAACTGGCTCCGGAAAGTTAAACAGATTTGTAAATTACTTCTATTAAAAAATCTTAATCCTTCCAATAGTTATTAGCTTCTGAAGTTTTCTGTCTAACTGCTCAATGATGATGTCACGTCCCGGGAGCTGTGCATGATGGGAGAATATCCCCATAGGAACTGCACAGCTCCCGGGATGTGAGTCATCAGAGAGCAGTTAGACAGAAAACAACAACTCAACTTCAGAAGCTAATAACTATTGGAAGGATTACGATTTTTTAATAGAAGTAAATTTACAAATCTGTTTAACTTTCCAGAGCCAGTTGATATATAAAAAAAAGTTTTGGCCTGGAATACCCCTTTAAGGTATATATAATAATCCGACGCTACGAACAGACACACTGCGATCTGCAAGTCGCCGTGCACAGACATCACGGCTGGTCCCTTTCCTCCCTGAGCTAGGCTGAGAGCAGCTGTGATGTGTGAGAGTACACTGTACATGCACGTGTCTGCTTGTAGCGGCGCATTGCCACTATAAGCAGGCACAGTTGGAGGCCCACTATAGAGACGGGCATCGGCAGATCTCCAGCATAAAAGACCCTGCGGATTTGTTCCGTGTGACCCTACCCTTAGGGTACGTTCATATGGGCATATCTGCTGCAGTAGATCTGCTGCAGATTTTGCTGCTCATTGATTTCAATGGGTAGCAAAATCTGCAGCAGAAAATGCACACGTGTGAACGTACCCTGAGACTATTTTGCTGCATGCGCCAACAATGTCTCAATGCAAAAAAAAAATATATATATATATCATATTTGCTTGGGTGGAAGAAAAGAAAAAGTACATCTCCAAGTCATCTTCATTCCTAAATATATTCTTGTATAGGTTGTGTCTCAGACTTCCCTAATATTACCACTGCAGGAACGTAGTAGTCTAAAGTCATGGAGACATAGGTCACCCTGACTACCACTGGGATCACAGTACCTGGCTACAAAGTACTGCCGCTATTCTACTGAAGAAAGTATGGAAGTGCTAAATATAGCCATTTTACTGGAATTAAATCATAACGCAATGCACAGTTACATCTCTCTTAAAACATTTTTATTGTTGATTATTGAAGTGGTTCCTGTATTTCAATACTAGAGGCTTGGTTAGCACTACTCTAATAACCTACACAGCATTAGATTTCAAAGTCATCTCTCGGCAGCATTTGTTCTACTGTATAATGCAGTATAGAGTGATTATCGAGCCATGAAGTTTAGAGGTTCTGAATAAATTAAAAATGTAATAAAAAGAATAAGGTTTAAAGTAACTGTCTCACAAACAGCATTTAGATTTATAAGTGACTTTAAACTGTCAAATGCTGGGAATCCCCCCAGTCATGAGAAAGGGCTTCTCAAGTTGCCCATCTGAATAAAGCAGAAGTCACACTTCTTCACCACTACTATATTGTCCATGGGACTACAGTGTAGCTGGGTTCTCATCACGGTTTTGCCATACTGTTTTCAATCCGAACAGTATGGGAAGAAGTTTTTAAACCAGAGACAAAAACGTGGTCAACCACGGTTTTGACTCCGGTTTAAAAACCGTACTGCAACCACATACGTTTTTTTATTTTATTAACATGGACGTCAATGGGAAACGCACATGTATACAATTCCATATGGGAAACTGTATACGGTTTTTACTTTGCACATTCGCATTTGCATCCTAAAGTCCCCACCCAACACCCCTCCCATTAAAAATGGACAAAATTATCAAAAATGTATGTTTTTTTATTTTATAAAAACGGACAGAACTGTATGCACTTTTAAAAACAGTATACAGTTTAAAAACGCATACGGTTTACTTATTCCCATACTGTTCCATCCATTTTTTTGGCCATACGGTTTTCTTTAGAAAAACGGATTGAAAACAGTATGGCAAAAACATGATGTGAACCCAGCCTTAAACTATCTCAGTCAGTCCCATGGACAGTAAACACAGCAGCAGTATGCACACATGACCGCTGCTCCATCCAGGTGGGATGATGGATAGATGATAAATGTTCATAACTTATAAAGGGGTTATCCAGGAATAGCAAAAAACAGCTAATTGCTTTCCAAAACAGCACCACACCTTTCCTCAGGTTGCGTGTCATATAAAAATTTGGTTCCATTCAACAGACCTGAGCTGGAGAACCACACACAACCTTCAGGCAAACGTGATGCAGTTTGTAAAGAAATCAGCTCTGCTTTTCTAATGTTAGATAACAACTTTAACCTCTTCGAGCCATGACAGTTTTTGGTGTTTTTCTTTAATTCCACACCTTCCAAGAAGCAAGGCTCTGTGCACTGGGGGCAAGCGGGGCTCTGTGACATGCTCCCGACTCACGCAGCAGGCTGCTAAAGAAGCCAGAAGCCTGCACAGAGCCCTGCTTGTCCTGCCCTCGCTTCCTGTATTTGCCCAGGGACACACAAGCAATAGCTGCAGGGACAGCATCTTTTCACCCAAAATTATACACATTTTTAAACCAATGCATATTACAAAGATGATTATAAAGTTATCTACATTATATAAAAAGTTTTAGCAAAAGACAGGAACACTTTAATTTTGTGAAGTAGTGAACAGAAACAAAAAAAAAAAAAAAAACTTTGTATTTTAATTGGTACCATTTCGTGATAAACAGGACTTTGATAACTTTTTATTCCATTCTTTGTAAGGTGACCTGTTTCACATAGTATTGTGCTTTAATTGCGACCCAGTTAACCCCTGCCTTTGTAAATGGTAGACTTTAATTGTAAAGATACCGTAAAATTCCTTTATTTTTACATATGCAGAAGCTATAGGTGCCCAATAGGCAGATATTATTAAAGGATTGGAGAAAAATATATAGAGCTTACTGTTTTGGGTCGACAACCCTCTATAAAAATTAGAGGGGCCACAGAAATTCTGCTACTACATCTATTTAAAGGGGTACTCCGGTGTATTTTTTTGAAATTTTTTTAATCAACTGATGCCAGAAAGTTTAAGGCCATCTGTGGCTGAAAACAACTTATCCCCTTTCCGTGAAAATTACGGATACCACCACAATCCTACATAAACACATAGGACACCGTGATTTCATGAGATTGGACCATCTACTAACCGTGAGGATTTTAAATATAGAAAAGACACCTTGGAAAGAAAAACCTCTAAATTAGATTAGCTCAGACTAACTAGCAGACAATATTAAGTTCTGGAAAAATGAAAAAGGACCTAATACAAAAAAAACGCATCACATCCAATAAACAAAAAGGAACCAAACAGTCATAATACAACTGGAACATGTCGGAAAGGAATATCCTACCAACAATAGAGGAAAAGACACCAATTCCAGATTTTACACAAATAGTAAATACCACAAAAAAGGGACTCCCATAAACAAAAAACAAACAATGGCCATAGAAAAACAAACAAATAATCAGAACCATACACAAAACACTAAAAAAGGAAAAAATATAAAGACAACCACCAATACTAATCAAGATGCACCTTATAATCCAGAGACGAATGAAACCATACCCCGTAAGACATTCGAAAAACTCAATGAAAACCTACGTATTTCTGAACAATTCTCTCTGTTGATTGAGTCTGTCAACACGCATCCAAGGATCTGAACATGAGCAATGGGGACCCTCAAATATTAAACCCGGATATTGAAACCCTTTTACGTGAAGCACGCAAGATGACATCTCTGGCATTGCCACGCACATCCTTTCTGGATCTGAAAGTGAATGGAATCAACCCCAGAAAGGATGAATTACCATCAACCTTACTGTATCTATCCACTATTACCAAATATAATACTCCGGAATATGATATAAGTCAAACCAATGAAACTAACAATAAAGATATACCATCCCCTTCACAAGAGTATACAGAACCCCAAAGGGTAGGAAACAGAAATTCTCCTTTTTTTGGGACTACGATCCATATTAACTCAAACCCCCACATACCATATGCGGAACACTCCACAACCTACACTGATAACACAATACTACAGCCCTGCAAGACAAAAAAGGAAAGTTCCAGAAGAGGAGGAACATTCAACAGGAGAAGCGGGACCAGAAGAGGCTGCAGAGGAAAGAGAAAGAAAAACGGAAAGTGTGAAACCAAGGACAAAGAGGAAGAAACTGTACTCTAACAAATTTAAACCTATCTTCTCACTCCCTGGCACAAGCAGAAAGGGAGGTCCTGAATAAAGGACTCTTTCTGCCCCATGGACACAAGTGACTAATTCGACCTGTCGAACAATGTTAACAAGCTGATCCCATCCTCATGGAACAGAAACTTAAAACCAAGATCAACATTTTACCCACTCCATCATAAAGGACATCATGTGGAGACCTATTTCTCACTAGTCGCAGAAGACTTCAGAAATATAAAAACTAGAAACAATAAAAAAAAATACAAAAATAAAATTAAAAAAACTATCACAAAGGAAAGCAATCAGAGACCTGGCAGTAAACACAAATATAGTCATCAGGAATGCAGACAAAGTTGGAGGCATAGTGATCAAAGACCATAAAAACATACACAACAGAAGCACTAAGGACAATATCCGATTCAGAATACAGTGGTCCCTCAACATACAATGGTAATTCGTTCCAAACGACCCATCGTTTGTCGAATCCATCGTATGTTGAGGGATCCGTGCAAAGTAAAGTATAGGAAGCTGTACTAACCTGTCCCCGCGGCTCCGGACCAGGTTCACACCGCTCCCGATGCTATCCCGCTGCTCCGGCTTCTTCCGCATCTTCTGCAGGGTCCGGGCCTTGCTTTCTGGTGACGTTATTACGCTGCTGCGCCGACGCGGCGTGCGTAGTGCCGTAATAACGACGCCGGAAAGCGAGGCCCGGACCCTGGAGAAGATGCGGAAGATGCCGGAGGATCGCAAAGTGGACCCGGAGCAGCAGGAATAGGTAAGCGAACCTGCCCGGGATGCTTAAACTGCTATCCGACAGCAGCTTAAGCATTTTGCGCTGTCGGATAGCAGTTAATGCGATGGCCCCGACATATAAAGCATTGTATATCGATGCTGATATCGACATGCGATGGCCTCTGAGAGGCCATCGTATTTCGATTTTATCATATGTCGGGGCCATCGCATGTCGGGGGGTTACTGTATTATGTTGCTTTGAAGGAAGATCCAACCAAATAATAAGAAAAAAGTTCATCACCGGTGTCCTATCAAAAAATGAACAAGACTTCATAAAAATAAAAAAAAACAAGATACCTATCTTTTATAATTTATAAAAGTGCATAAAGACAAGAAAAATCCACCAGGCCGTCCAATAACTTCGGGGATCAACTCTCACTAACAATATGTCACAGTATGTTGACATACTGCTACAGATATTGGTCATAAAATTACTTTCATATCTCAAGGACACACCCACACTAATACACCTGCCAAAGGATGAGAAATGGGAACTGGAATTCAAATGTGCTACCCTAGATGTAGCAGCATTGTACTCCAATATACCACCCACACAAGGGCTTGAAGTAATAAAAGGAATCCTGTCACCAGATACATCAATGCAAGAAGAACGAAAATCATTCATAATCAAAAGCATAGCATTCATACTCCAACACAATTATTTCTGCTTTGACTCCTCCATATACCTCCAGATAACTGGAATGGCAATGGGGACGAGATTTGTGCCATCTTTCGAAAATCTACACATGGGAGCTTTTGAGACATTTCATATACTCAGACCACCCCTGGAAGAAGCACGTCAGGCTTTACAAATGCTTTATCAATGTCCTTCTGTTTATCTGGGATGGGTCCATTGAATCTTTCCAGAACTTCCCCACCCACCTAAATACCAATGATTGCACAGGCAAATGTGCCACAGAAAAAATAGAATACCTGGATTTGGAACTGCTGTCGGAGGGACCAAAAATCATAACAAAAACTTATTTTAAGGATATTGATGTGAACAGCCTCCTAGATTTCGAGAGTAGTCTCTACATCAAATGGAAGACGAATATTCCCTACAGGCAATACAACAGGGTCCGCAGGAACTGTTTAAAAACCAGCGACTATATTAATCAGAGCAAGATCATAAAAGAGGTTAGAAAAAAAAAGTACCCAAACAGTCTGATACAGATGGCCTATAAGAGAGCCTTGGAGAACCAGCTCCGAGAAACTCCTCCAATCAAGATCCTGAACAGAGCTCTAGCATCTAGAACATCCCCACTTCAACCCAAAAACAAAACATTTATGGTTTTAACTTCATCAGCAGGTATTCAACATCAAGCAATGAAGTAACGAAAAAACACTGGCCCATTTTACAGCATGACACAATCCTGAATAGTCTAATCCCAGAAAAACCAGGAATAACCTTCAGAAGGGAAGATCAAGGGTGTTAAAATGTGGCATGGGAAGCTGCAAACTCTGCCCCAACATGAAGAATGGTGCTATACCATTCACAAGCAAATCAACAGGTGAAACTTTTCAAATTAAAGATAGGATAGACTGTACTTCTATAGGTATCATCTATCTTACCGAATGCACGTGTAATTTGCAATACATTGGTCGGACAACAACACAACTCAAGAGCAGAATAAACAATCACTGGCACAACATCTCTCATAACTACATTAAGAAAACGTGAATCCTTTTGGATTTTTAAAATGAATACACTGAGTCCCCAGGGTCTTAACGAATGTATTGAACACAAGTAATTTGCAACGTTATTTACCATAACTATACCTTATCCACCCAATCACCAGTTCCATCTATGAGTCTGTCTTATCTCCACTATACTACCACTGCCTCTTCAAATCCACTGCGTTGGGTTACTTATACATCGAATTAAACCCAATTTCAGTAATCCCAATATATAAGTAGATCCATCCAAACCAATGTGCCTATGCGTTCTTACCAGCAGTATCCACATGGGTATATACTTATCCCAAGTTCCACTTTTTATATACCACATATCATGCATACCAGATATGTCTATACTTATTTGCTCACCCCCAATATAATAAACAATACTTCATAATTTCCAATCCATATAACTAACCATCCCGTTTCTAATCATATTTTCCACATCCTCATTTGGGGTCTATACCCCACCATTAATTTCCATTGACTGTGGTAATCATGCTCTCTAACTAACTTTATTCAATATCCCCCATTATTACCAGCTCGTTGTACCACCAACCAAGTGCATTAATAATACAGAATCCCAAGCTAGCAATGCCTCATTACTAATGCAGAACTACTAGCTAACAACACCCCTATTCCCTGAGCTCACACTCTCTGCATTCTCTATACCAGTTCCTGCACTCGCAACCACTGCAGTGTGGTCTGCAGAAATAGTTCTGCTGTTTATTCACATCACGCACATGCACGCGCATTCCACTGAGATCGCGACCCCAGCTTACACAAGCCCATCAGCAGCTGCTACTGTCGAACAGCAGAATACCACCTACATACATTGACAACAGTGTTTATAATCATTCAAACAATGTTATAATAAATAGTAATTGACATAATTATGTGTATATAGTAGGTTTCGGTTTTATCTCTGTACATATTGGGATACAGGTTTTACATGATGCTCTCACTGAGCGCTAATGCGGGGACCCCGTTCAGGAGATCGCAGGGGGTCCCAGCGGTAGGACCCCGGGTGATCAAACACTTAACCCCTATCCTGTGGATAGGGGATAAGTGTTATAACGCTGCAGATGTCCTTTAAAGGGGTTGCCTATTGGAGCTCCGCTCGCAGCGGCCGGAAGTTCATTACTCCGAAAGCTGTGTGCGGGCTTCCGTGTTAGCGGCCGCCCCCTCGTGACATCACGCCCGCCCCCTCAACCAAAGTCTATGGGAAGGGGGTGTGACAGCGGTCGCGCCCCCTTCCCATAGACTTTTGTTGAGGGGGAGGGCGTGACGTCACAAGGGGGGCGGCCGCGAACACAGAAGCCCGCACACAGCGTTTGGAGTAATGAACTTCCGGACGCTGCGAGCGGAGCTCCGAAAGGCAGGGCAGCGCAGAACCCCTTTAAACGAATTTGTAAATTACTTCTATTAAAAAGATCTTAATCCTTCCAGTACTTCTTAGCGGCTGTATACTACAGAGGAAATTCTTTTCTTTTGGGATTTATTTTCTGTCACAAACTCATTGCTCTCTGCTGACACATCTGTCCACTTTAGGAAGTGTCCAGAGCAGCACATGTTTGCTATGGGGATTTTTCTCCTACTCTAGACAGTTCCTGACATGGACAGAGGTGTTTGCAGAGAGCACTGTGGTTGTAACAGAAAATAAATCCCAAAAGAAAAAAGGAATTTCCTCTGTAGTATACAGCCGCTAATAAGTACTGGAAGGATTAAGATTTTTATAAAAGTAATTAACAAATCTGTTTAACTTTCTGGCATCAGTTGATTTAAAAAAATTAAATTAAATAAATTAAAAAAAAAGTTTTCCACTGGTGTAGGGAATTGGTTAAGTGGTGATCTTGACTCCAAAATTCCATTTTCTACAGCAGATCTGTTCTGGAACCTCTGAGTACTGTCAGATGACAGACTTAAGACGTTTCGGTGCAGCACCTTTACTAAACAACTTAATATGTTGGGTTACATAATTATTATATAATATCTAAATGTTTTTCCCATGTACTCCGTGAACGCAAGCCAACGCTTGGCTCTGCTGATTCTCAAAATAACAACTGCATGACCAAGTCCTGTGCAGTGCGCCTGTGTTACTTGCCAGTAAAGAATTGATTACAAGTCAAGCGCAAAACTTTCTTTATTGTGCATATTTCTAACATGTACCAATATAGTGATTACATATTACATTATGTCATAGGGATCACATACAGGTTTGTCAAGCCTATTCCTAAATCAAACTATTTCAATGAGCTACTCATTGGGGCCATACTGTGTGTTTTCCAACCAGGGTGTCTCCAGCTGTTGCAAAACTACAACTCCCAACATGCTCAGAAAGCTTTTGGCTGTCCTGGCATGCTTGGAGATGTAGTTTTGCAACAGCTGGAGGCCACCAGTTTGGGAAACACTGGTTTATGCCATCAGACCTTATTCAGAGACATTGTCCAGGATTAAAGAAACATAGCTTCATTCTTCAGTGTCCCACCTCCACTCCATTCAGTGAAACTAAGCAGATCTACAATACATGACAGTACCCATGAGCAGATGTGGAGCTGTTCTCTCAAGGAAAGCAGCCAAGTTTTTCTAATCCTACACAAGCCCTTTAAAAGGAGATATATCACGGGGAGAATTAGCTCCTATCCAAAGGATAAGGGATAAGTTTTAGATTGTGGGGAATCCGACCGCTGGGACTCCCTGCAATGTCCTGTACCAGGCCCCACCTCTCTCCGTCTGCGGCGCATCACGACTCTTGCATTAAGCAGGGGCCGCCATGCCCTCTCCACATATCTCTATGGGAGTGCCATAGCTGATCGGCTCTCCCATAGAGATATATGGAGGGGGGCATTGCTTCATGCGGGGGTCCAAAGGATATAGGATAAGTTTTTCCTCATGATACTATATGCCCAGGGTTGCACATTGGTGGCCCCGCATTGCAATGCAAACGTCTGACTGTAGAGTCCGGGCAACGATTTAATAAAGTAAATTTACTGTGAATAAAAATTTTGCAAATGTTTCCATTCTTGGATGCCTCTAAAAAATACTGACTAAAAATACTACATGTGAATAGGGCCTACAAATGACAAACATGTATGGCATGTCATATACATTAACTTTTTACGTTAGATTGGTGGTTGGGAACTCTGCAGAGACCCTCTCCGATAATTACTTCTAACCGGGTGAAGGGTGCAGCGGCGTGCTTCACTCCACAGGTTGACGTGCAGTGCAACAGATTACAGGACACTGGCTCCATAGACTCCTGTAATCGTTGGGACTAAGAGTTGATCGGAAGTGGTCTCAGCAAAGTTTCTAACCACCAAACTAAACTATTGACCTGTCAAGTTTATCTTAAATGAGTTACTCTTCAAAGTGTAGGGTCACACGTAGCACATATGTAGCGTATTCCACGCTGTGCAAAATCAGCTGTGCGGTGGGAAATATGCTGCGTATTCTTCTATGAGCAAACATACAGGACTACCACGCAGCTGCCCTGAGTGAACAGTAAGGTTTGGAGGCGGTCCTGCATGTCAGTGTCACATTGGTGTGTGGGCCCCGCCTCCAAATCTCACTGCACACACAGGGCTGCCACAGGTAGCCTTGTGTGTCTGCTTATAGGAGAATATGCAGCAGATTTCCCACTGTGCAGCAGATGTTGCGCAGCATGAAATACGCTGCGTATATGGTATCTGTGACCCTACACTTAAAGCATAACTGTCACTTAAAGAGTATTTCTCATTAACTTGATAAATTTTATAATCCTCCCAGTTCACTTCCCCCCCCCCCCCCCATCCTGATAAACCCCTGCCTTTATTTTCATTATTTTTTAGTTTCCTTTCTTGATATTGCTCTGTATTTTCTGCTCAGCCTCAGGTTCATGTTCACAGACTGGGAAGGGACATTCCCCAGCAGGTGTAACATCATCTGAAGCCATACAGGGTAGAACTTCCTCCCTTACTCTGCAACCCACAGCAAACGGCAGTTAAGTGTGAGTGGAGCTATGATTGCATAAGGCTGGACACACCCCTCTCAGTACTCCAGGCTGCATATCCTGTGTTTGGACAGGCCAGCAGGAGTCCAAAGTCTGTGCATGAGATGGGGGTGGGGGGGGATGTGCTCTGGACAAGTAGGGAGACACCTAGTGGCAGCTTTTTTAAATCACAAATAAAACATAGAAAACGTCATTTTATTTAATAAACAAAGTATATTAGAAAGATTTTTTATTTACCATGAGGAGTGCAACAGCAAAAATTATTTTAATGAGTGTGCCCATTTAAGATAAACTTGACATGTAAAAAGTTTAGATCGGTGGTTAAGAACTTTGGTGAGACAACCTCCAATCATAAGTTATAGCCTGGTGAAGCATCATGGAGGATGCGGAGACCAAATAGCATCCATATTACCATAAAGAACATACACATACATTTCGGGAATGAGTTTTAACTTTTATTACAAACACAAGTCCTTTATGTACAGTTAACAGCTTTCTACATGGTTTATAGGTCCAAGCTGAAGGATGGGAGAAACAACTTATACAGGTACCGTTGGTGATAGCGGTTGAGTTGTCTATCTCCAGACAGTACTGAAATGTCTCTAAAGATTAAATACAATAACAAGCCTTTGTCTCCATGGAACAGTAGAAAAGCAGTGGAGCAGCAGATGAAATAGTCAGCTCCCAGCTCCTGTGAATGCTTCCACGCCAGCTCATACGGTATTGACAGAATGAATGAAACATTGAATTGTCATCTGCTGTGCACAGCACTTATCAGTTGGATGGTTCCTGGCAAGGATCCATGGCAAAGAGATATGGCCTAGTCAAAAGCACCTTTTTAGGGAATGATTTTCAGGACATGGAAATGGGGATGGTAATTGTAAGAAGCAAGTGCCCAGAAGTTACATGCTTACACCATTGCTTAAGAATGTTTTCTATTTTCCCCTCTTTCTTTCTCCTCGAAGTAAACTATTTACTTCCCAACTGTTTAGAAATCGAGATAAGAGGTACGGCTATATCGGGTTCAGATAGAATCCTTCACTGCACTTTCCATCACAAATTCCCCACATAATAGTGCAGCTAGGCAGAAAACCAAGGGACCTTAAGAAAGTTAATGACTGAGAAGAACAACGGAACAACCTTCTATCACAGATGACATTTTAGTCAATGTACAATGTATAGACGGAAAACCAGATTCCATCCACAAGCGGATGTCTGCAAGTGTCCTGTATCTGATTTTAGGATTGCTTGTAAAATAAATGACATACAGAACACAGATGACTGCACACCCTAGCTCCAGTCACTGGTATTACATCGGCCACAATTTCCCAAAAACCTGTTTCTTCTCAGCATCAGACTTCCGTAGATGAAAAGAATTAAGAAACTTCTGCGTAAACTGCACTTTTGTAGACAATGTGCAAGTGTTTACATGCAACCACAAGTATTTGATAATATAAGACCTGTGGCATGGAATTAAGGAAGTATATTAGGAGGTATCAGTCTGCAATCTTCATTCCTTTATTCATTTTCAAACCCTCTGATATCCAATTTGCAACCTGTTCCTAGTGTCAGACTTCACTTGTGATAAAAATCCCTTTAAACCTGCTGGATGCAAGTTCTGTGTCCAGGATGAGGTTGTCAGGTTGGTGGGTCTCAGCTGGCAGATTTTTATTTGATCAACCCTCGCAAAAATCTATTTCAGCATATTTAGATAATCAAGTTGATCTTGTTATATTTAGATCATTCTGCTGTACTTGTTACATTGTAAACCTATACCAATTACAGTCAGCAGGGTGCAGCATCACCAGTGGTTGTCATTATATCTAGTAGAACTGTGGCGGTCAACATATTTAAAAATAATATATATAGTATATCTGAGGGCACAATGGCTGTCAATACTGCATATGCGAAAAACATGATCCATCTACCTGGCATAATGTAATCAAATATTAAATCTTTTTTTTTTTTAAACTATAATTTACTTGAGCATGTTTGAAAGGGTAAGTTCACATCAAGATTCTTTACATCACAAGTTTTTACATCAGACAATCTGATTGTAAAATCAGATGTGTAAAAATATGATCAAATCAGATGTAAAAGGTGAAATGGATTGACTATAAAAACCATATATAACAGTCTTGATCTTTCTACATCTTACTGGCCTATTCTGAAGCTCTGCGCAATTGTAAAAAAAAAAAAAAAAAAAAGGGTGCAAGTAAACTAATAAAAATGTTCAGTAATACCATTCAATGATTTACAGACATTAATGTTATGAAAATATACAACTTCAACTGACCATAAAGTTGATTAAACGTAATCGGTTGAAAACTGATGCATATTTTTCTATACAAGTCAATGGATTTGACTAGAAATACAATTGTAGACGATTTTCAGGTAACAAATCATTAACTGAGCTACATTTGGGCTACTACACAAGCAAATGAAGAAAAGCATGGCTAAGGTCGGGGTTGGACCCAATACATCGGAATGCTGCTTAGCCAATCACTGGGACACCTTTGCTGCCAAGCGATTGGTTTAGCTGTAGTTGATATATTGGACCCCAGCACTAGGGAGAGGAGAGCACAGGAGACTGGGAGCAGCCTTACCACAGACATCTTGGCGGGCACAGGAGTTTTTTGTTTGTTTTTTAAACAGACCGCACTGTTCATGTTTATTAACCACTTAGGGACCCAGGGCGTACCTGTACACCCACGGGAACGCCTTTCCCCGAAACTCACCAGGCGGGGACCGGACCGGGTTGCCAGCTGAAATAGTTCAGCAGACATCCCTTGACAACACCTGGGGGGGGTCCTGAGATCCCCCCATGTCTGCGATCATTGCAGATCACCGGTGAATTCACACCGGCGATCTGCTACAATCCCGGTCAAATGGGTCACGTGTGACCTGATGACCAGGTAATAGAAGGTGATCAGCGGTGTACTATACACCGCCAATCACCTTCTGTAGCTAGGAGGAGGTGGCAATCCCATCACCTCCCCAGGAGCGCTGCTATTGGTCAGACAATCATCTGACCAATAGCAGCCAGCAGGGGAGGGGTTAATGTCCCCTTCTCTCGGCTCTGCTCGCCCACCAATCTCAGTCAGCGGGCAGAGCTGAGAGAAGATGCCAGGGACTCTTCCTCTGTGAAGATCTGTGCTCCTCAGGGCAGAGAAAGTGGCCTCCTTTCACCCTTAGTGCAGGGACAGCTAAAGTGATGGTAAGGTAGGTGAAAAAGTAAAAAAAAAAAAAAAAGTAAAACCACCCCCCCAATAGGTCCCCAAGTGTCCGCTACCCCTTCCTTTGCGTGACCCGGGCCCTGTGATTTGCCACCCTTTTCTCTTTTTGGCCACAGCCTTTTTTTTTTCCCCTAAGTTATATTATAATGGTGTGGGACTTCTAATCACACACAGTTATATAGTTTGCACACAAGCACACACTTCGCCGCCGCCAGATCCATGTCTGCTTGTGGGACAGTGCGGAAGAACCAGAGAGGCCTCCCTCTAAATTTGATCTAGACACCTATGCCCAAGAGTCCTGTGCCCTTACCCATGAAAACCTGTTGCTGGTCAGGTATAAGGATTAGGCTGGGTTCCCATTACGTTTTCCCCCATACGGGAGCGCATACGGCAGGGGAGAGCTAAAAACTTGCGCTCCTGTATGCCTTTCTATGCGCTCCCATATGTAATTCATTTCAATGAGCAGACCGCAGTGAAACGTTCGGTCGGCTCATTTTTGCACCATATGCGCTTTTTCCCCGCAGCTAAAACCGTGGTCGACCACAGTTTTAGGTCCGGTTGTAAAAGCACATACGGGGCAAAAATGAGCCGACCAGACCAAACGTTTCACTGCAGTCGTCTCATTGAAATGAATTGCATACGGGAGCGCATAGAAAGGCATACGGGAGCGCAAGTTTTTAGCTCTCCCCTGCCGTATGCGCTCCCGTATGGGGGAAAACGTAATTGGAACCCAGCCTTAGAGGGATGTCCTTATGCTGATCACAACTCATGGTAACGGCAGCTCACCTGTCCCTGTGCGGTAGCACAACAATGGTCCTCAAGCCCGATAGTATTCTGGACTACAATCAGTATGTGTGTGTGTGTGTGTGTGTGGGGGGGGGGAATACGGGTATGGTACAAAAAAGTTGCGGTCTACAAGGTACAGGTTGCCATGTACAACGCTTTTGTACTGCCCCAGTACACTGGCAACACAGGGACATTCCTCCAGTTCCAAGAAGAAGTCCTAAGGGCCCTGATCTTTGGCGACTGGGAAAGAGCAGGCCGGAGTTACCAAGGAACTGGAAATATAGGTGCCAGGATCGTCCCAGGCCAGCACTTTCCAGGTAAGTTCCCCCACACTGGAAAGAAGGGACGATCGCCAAAAAAATGCAGTGTGTGTCACAAGAGGGGGATACGGAAGGACACCACCACTCAATGTGACACTTGCCCTGATCATCCGGGCCTCTGCATTAAAAATTTTATCCTGTTACCACTTGTGAAAACGAAAAATTTGGGGAAACCCCAGCATTTCAGTGTAAAAAAAATAAAATTTTTCCTTTTCACATCCCACTTTAATGAACATTTATCAAACACCTGTGGGGTGTTAAGGCACTGTACTGCTTGTTATGTTCCTTGAGAGTTGTAGTTTCCAAGGGCTTCCTAAAATGTGACATTCAAGCAAAATTTGCAAATGTGATTTTCTCTTCTGAGCATTGTAGTGTGCCTGCAGTGCACTGACGTCCACACATATGGGATATTTCCATACTCAGAAGAGATGGGGTTACAAATTTTTGGGGGGCATTTCGCCTATTACACCTTGTAAAAATGTGAAGTTTGGGGGAAAAGAACAGCAATTTAGTGAAAAAAAAAATTAATTTACACATCCAAAGTCAAACACCTGTGGGGTTGTTAAGGCTCACTGTACCCCTTGAGGGCTGTAGTTTCCAAAATAGTGTGCCATGTGTTTGTTTTTTTGCTGTTCTTGCATCATAGGGGCTTCTTAACTCCTTGGGGACGGAGGGCATACCTATACACCCTCAGTCCGCTCCCTGTCTATAATGCGGGGCCACGGCGTCATAGCGGGTCGGGCCCTGCCGCTAACAACGGCCGGGACCCGTGGCTAATAGATTGATCTATTAACCCTTTAGACGCGGCGTTCAAAGTTGAACGCCGCATCTAAAATGAAAGTAAAGCAGTGCCGGTTAGCTCAGGGAGCTGTTCGGGATCGCCGCAGTGAAATCGCGGCATCCCAAACAGCTTACAGGACAGTTGGAGGGGCCCTACCTGCCTCCTCGCTGTCCGATCGCCGAATGACTGCTCAGTGCCTGAGATACAAGCATGAGCAGTCAAGCGGAAGAATCATCGATCAATTGTTTCCTATGAGAAACCATTGAACAATGTAAAAGATCAGTGTGTGTAGCTCCTATGGGAGCTATAACATTGCAAAAAAAAAAGTGAAAAAAAATAAAAATAAAGATCTGAAAATCATTCAACCCCTTCCCTAATAAAAGTTTGAATCACCCCCCTTTTCCCAATTAAAAAAAACTGTGTACATAAAAATAAACATATGTGGTATCGCCGTGTGCGGAAATGTCCGAATTATAAAAATATATCATTAATTAAACCGCACGGTAAATGGCGTACGCGCAAAAAAATTCCAAAGTCCAAAATAGATTATTTTTTTATGATATAAAAAGTGACCAAAAATAAATAAAAAGCGATCAAAAAGTCCAATCAATACATAAATGATACCACTAGATCACGGTGCAAAAAATGAGCCCTCATACTGCCCCGTAAGCAGAAAAATAAATAAAAAAGTTATAGGGGGCAGAAGATGACAATTTTAAAACCTATACATTTTCCTGCATGTAGTTATGATTTTTTCCAGAAGTACGACAAAATCAAACCTATATAAGTAGGATATCATTTTAATCGTATGGCCCTACAAAATAAAGATAAGGTGTCATTTTTACCGAAAAATTTACTGCGTTGAAACTGAAGCCCCTTAAAAGTTACAAAATGGAATTTTTTTCTTCAATTTTGTCGCACAATGATTTTTTTTTCCGTTTCACCATAGATTTTTGGGTAAAATTACTGATGTCATTACAAAGTAGAATTGGTA
This sequence comes from Hyla sarda, assembly GCF_029499605.1. Classification (NCBI taxonomy): domain Eukaryota; kingdom Metazoa; phylum Chordata; class Amphibia; order Anura; family Hylidae; genus Hyla; species Hyla sarda. The sequence continues at coordinate 168,793,123 of NC_079191.1, forward strand.
GCGCAAAAAATAAGCCATTATATGGATTTTTAGCTGCAAAATTGAAAGGGTTATGATTTTTAAAAGGTAAGGAGGAGAAAACGAAAGTGCAAAAACTGGAAAACCCTCCGTCCCCAAGGGGTTAAATGTGACAAGGCCCCCCCCCCCCCCCCCCAAGAAACCATTTCAGAAAAACTCACTCTCCAAAATCCCATTGTCGCTCCTTCCCTTCTGAGTCCTCTACTGCGCCTGCCGAACACTTTACATACACACATGAGGCATTTCCTTACTCGAGAGAAATTGGGTTACAAATTTTAGGAAGATTTATCTCCTTTTACCCCTTGAAAAAATTCAAATACTGGGTCTACAAGAACATGAGAGTGTAAAAAATGAAGATTTAGAATTTTCTCCTTCACTTTGCTGCTTTTCCTGTGAGACACCTAAAGGGTTAACACACTTACTGAATGTCATTTTGAATAGTTTAAGGGGTGCAGTTTTTATAATGGGGTCATTTATGGGGTATTTCTAATATGAACGCCCTTCAAATCCACTTCAAAACTGAACTGGTCCCTGAAAAATTCAGATTTTGAAAATTGTGTGAAAAATTGGAAAATGCTGCTGAATTTGAAGCCCTGATGTCTTCCAAAAGTAAAAACATGTCAACATTATGATGCAATCATAAAGTAGACATATTGTTTATGTGAATCAATATATAATTTATTTGGGATATCCATTTTCTTTATAAGCAAAGAGGTTCAAAGTAAAAAAAAAAAAAGCTAAATTTTCACATTTTTCAACAAATGATGCAAGTATCTACAAAAATTTACCACTAACAAAGTAGAATATGTCACGAAAAAAAAAAATCTGGAATCCAATTCATAAGTAAAAGCATCCCAGAGTTATTACTGCTTAAAGTGACAGTGGTCAGATGTGTAAAAAATGCCAGGGTCCTTAAGGTGAAAATGGGCTGGGTTCATAAGGGGTTAACAAAAAACTGATCCGTCGCTTCGCTTTGTTCACCAGTTATCTTCCTTATTTTGGCGATGGGGGGGGGGGGGGGGCTCCTGAAGTATGCTGATGTCACAGCTGCTGCTTCCCAAAGCCTGCTCACAGCTGGGTCGAGTAAGGAAACTGCAGCGGTAATGACCGCATGCTCCAAGCCTGCCCCCCAAACCACCGTGGATCGGGGATAGGTAAGTGTCGTTATCATCTGTGTCAACCGCACTACCAGCCTGTACCAACAGGTTAGTGCAGGTGACACTGATGACATATTCCCTTTAAGGCATCACTGTCATTTGAATAAACCTTTGACATGCTGGCAGGGGCCTCAGCATTAACGTGTCATAATACTAGCCTCACCACTCAGCAATGGGAGCCATAAAGTCGGTAGCACGCACATGGCTACAGATTGGCCGCAGTGGTCACATGCTGTCCACCTGTAAACAAACACAGGTGTACCGCTGGAACTTCTAACCTGGTCAATGAGATCAGTTTGTTTTTGTTTTCTATATATTTATTGTTTTTGTATCAAAAACTAGATAACTTTCGTACATTGGATCTCACATTTTACCCGTAATGCTTGGGCACTGGCAGATAAGGAGATGCCAACATGGGTTAACATGCCCATACACATTCAATTCAATAACTGTTCAGCAAACAGCTGCTCCTTTCAAGCTCCTTATACAGATGCATGCTCAGCTAAGTGTGCATGTGTCTTCAATGGGAAGAGGGTACAAGCTGTTGTAAAATACCTTTGGCAGTTATCGCAATAACATTTTTCAAAACAGGATCGGAGAATAACAATGGCCAGTAGCTCCTCAATATCTCAAAGACTTTCTATTGTTTTGATAATATCTTCCAATACACCTAACAATTTTTCTATATGGTGATTTGGGTTTGTCTGCCAACAAGTCAGTTCGATGACGGCTTAATACAGAATGGCCAGTCGGAATGTAGAAGAGAGAGAGAGGACACTCTCTCATTGGATGGCCTGTCCATCAATCACCAGATTAGGAGGCACCAGCAGAGACGCAGTAAGGGACAAAATGATTGGTTATAATGCGAGCTTAGTGATTGACTCATAGAATTGTCAATCTTGTATTAACCAATAAGTGTTCATTAATGCCTGTCTAAATATGAAATCACAAATGGGAGGTTATATAAACATTGGTTTGGCTTGTTTGTATGCCATTCGCCCTATAGCACTTTATAAAGTTTCTATGTGTGGTGAAATGTTGGGGAGGGAGGGGGGGGCAACGAGTTAGGTTGTAACATTAAACCACTAGGTCCAGAGGGGCATACTAGTCAGGAAAAACTGCTCTATACATAGCCTAAACAGCAGAAGCTTCCTAGAAGGCATAATAAAGCAGCAGTGAGCAGAATGGTGTATAAATCCCTGGTGTGTGACCTTACTTACAGGGTTATTTCTTTGCTCTCTCTTCTCTCACAGCCTGTGTGTGTTCCTTTGCACTGCACCCTCCCATCTTCAACTCATTAGACTTATATTGTTAGTTTTTCAGGGTGGATACAAGTTTACTGGGGGGTACTGAGGGATGAAGCTTGATAACAGGAGGAAGAAGCATTTATATTACAAAGTTTCTTATATTCGGTAACATTGATCTATGCAAAGTTTGTTGAAATAACAGTGTCTATTTAAATGGGCACTGTCAGATACAATCATTTTTGATAGTTTTTGCATGTTTTATAACATATGTTTTGTAAATGCTTTCATCAGAAAATTTTCTAAAATAAAAAAAAAAGTGGCCACTAGCAGTCCTCCTGCCTCCTGGGACACATACCAGTCCTGTAGTGTCCAGTGTTCATTGACACGTGATGGACACCATGAGTGGATGACAAGGTTGCAGGAAGGTCCAGAACTGCTGCGCTTTCTCCTAGCCCTCTGTGAGTCAGAGCAGAGGGAGGGAGAGGGAGGAGTCAGCAAAGTGAAGAGGAGAAGAGAGAGACACGCCCCATTCTTCTGCAAGGACAGAAACCTCACTGAACAATGATGGAAAGTAAAAGGTAATTCTGAGAGAAATATAGGTCATAGACACATAAAAATTAGATGTACATGGTCAAGATGAGGTACATATAACTTTTTTTTTGGGGGGAGGGGGGGGGGGGGAATCTGACAGGTATGCTTTAACTAATCTTGTAGTTTGGAACCTGAAGAAATAAAACCCAGTAACACGGTAAGCATGAGCTGCATGACACACTGCACTTTCTAGACACAGAGCTCGGCGCAGGCTCATTAGGACAAACCTTCATCTCATGCATTACTTATAGGTTACCAGTATACCGGCTTATAAATCTTTAATAGGGAACAAGAGAATTGGTTCCGACCGGACACGCCTATACAGTGGGAAGAGAGGACCAGAGCACTGGAGGTCAGCAAGCACAAATGAACAGGTGTACACCACACTGATATACATGGAAGTGGTGCCTTTACACAGGCATCTATGAAATATTTTGGAGTATAAAAACTGAATTAGGAAACATAGGCACATACAGAACAAGGTATAATCCTCTGCTTAATATTTCATACTTGGAACTTATAACTGGTTCTACTAAAAAGGAAAAATACACAGGCAATGCAGAGAATGAACACCCCTCCTTACACTATAAGACACAATATAATCCCCCCCACTTCCAGATTTGTGCTGAATATATATTCTATATTGCATGCAGACATCACACTGGTCTCTCAAGCAGCAAACAATAGGAAGAGTACGCAGATAGACATGGAAAACAGTATGGCAATAGCTAAACATCATCCAGAGAGGTCTGAAAGAGCAGTTTTGTGTTTTCATGGTCACAGACTACAAATCCACCTCATCTGAAGTCGACTTACTTTCAATTTATTTTTTTATTCTTTTTATCTAGAGGTCCATATGAGGGCTTGTTTTATGCAGGACCAATTGTACTTTGTTATTTTCTACAGAGAAATAAAAAAAAAAATTGGGATGAAATTAGAAAAAAAAAAAAAAAAAACATGTTTGTTAAATTTGGGGTGGGTGGGTTGGTGCAGTGAAACACTTCTATGCAGGTAAAAATGACATGTTATCTTTTTCTGTAGGTCAATAAAATTACAATGGAGGTTATGTTAAGTCCACTGGCTGCCATTTTATTTGATTGGGACCACATATATTGAGCTCGCTTTAAAGTCTCTTAGGGGACACAAGACATATAAATAAGTTCTGTATCACCTAAGGGTGACAAAAAGAAAAATGGCAGTAACCTTCTCTGTGTCAAGAGAAGACCAGGAAGTCCTGTACGGCCTTGCAGCATAAGAATACTGGAAGGGGATCGAGTACAGTTTTACTTTTTCTTTATCATTCCACTCAGAGCTCTTTTACTGTAAAATACAGATTCCAGAATAAATGGGCAGCTATTAAAATTATTATTTTAGCATATGATAAAGCAGGTAAAATAAATTAGACTCGTAATTTACTCAATGTGAAAAAAAAATTATTTTAAAGGAGATCCGAAGGATAGGGGATAAGTTATAGTTCGCAGGGGGTCCGAGCGTTGGGGCCCCCCGCGATCTCCTGTACGGGGCCGCGGCAATGTACAGGAAAGGGGGCGTTCTGTCCCCGCATAACGTGGCAGCCGGCACACCCCTCCATGAGAGGGCGTGCCGGCTGCCGCATCATGCGGGGATGGAACGCCCCCTTTGCATTGCCGTGGACCCGTACAGGAGTTCGCGGGGGGGGGGGGGGGGGGGCAGCGCTCGGACTCCCCCGCGAACTATAACTTCATCAGCTCAGAACACTACAGATCTCCTTTAATGTCACTTTCTGGTGAACGCACTACCTGAATTTGGTCACCTGCCAGGAGACCAAAGTCTGTGCTTTTGAGCAGACGGAATGTGGCCTGATTTAAAAGGCCATGAAAGTGATATTAACCCCTTAAGGACCAGGCCCATTTTGGCCTTAAGGACCAGACCAATTTTCACATTTTCGTTTTTTCCTCCTCGCCTTCTAAAACTCATAACTCTCTTATATTTCCATCCACCGACCCATATGAGGGCTTTTTTTTGCGTCACCAATTGTACTTTGTAATTACATCACTTATTTTACCATAAAATGTACGGCCAAACCAAACAATTATTATTTATGTGGGAAAATTGAAAAGAAAACCGCAATTTATCAAATTTTGGAAGGTTTTGTTTTCTCGCTGTACACTTTCAGGTAAAAATTACATGTTTTCTTTATTCTGTGGGTCAATACGATGTAATACGATGTTATATGCTTTTCTATAATTATACCGCTTAAAAAAAAATCTCAAACCATTTTAACAAAATTAGTATGTTTGAAATTTCCCTATTTTGACCACCTATAACTTTCTCATTTTTCCGTATATGGGGCGATATGAGGGCTCATTTTTTGCGCCATGATCTTTAGTTTTTATTAGTACCACTTTTGCTTAGGTTTTACTTTTTATACTTTTTTTGGGAATAAAATGTGACAAAAACAGCAATTTTGGACTTTTTATTTTTTTACGTTTACGCTGTTCACCGTACGGGATAATTAACAATATATTTTAATAGTTCAGACTTTTACGCATGCGGCAATACCAAATATGTGTATTAATTATTTTTTTTTACGCTTTTTGGGGGGTAAAATGGGAAAAACGGACGTTTTACTTTTTATTGGGGGAGGGGATTTTTCATATTTTTGACAATTTTTTTTTTTTTTTTTTTTTTTTTTTACACTTCATGTCCCCCATAGGGGACTATTCATAGCAATCATTTGATTGCTAATACTGTTCAGTGCTATGTATAGGACATAGCACTGATCAGTGTTATCGGTGATCTTCTGCTCTGGTCTGCTTTATCTCAGACCAGAGCAGAAGACCCCGGGAGACGGCCGAAGCCAGGTGAGGAGACCTCCGGCCGCCATGCTGGATTACCGGATCGCCACGGCAGCGCTGCGGCCGATCCGATCATCCATTCAAAGTACCGCACTGCCGCAGATGCCATGATCTGTATTGATCATGGCATCTGAGGGGTTAATTGCACGATTGCGGATGTCCGCCATTACCGGCGGGTCCCTGGCTGCTGATAGCAGCCGGGACCTGCCGCGAGCACTGCTCCGGTGCTCGCGATCACGGTGGCGTGTAAATATACGTCATGGTGCGTTAAGTACCACGTCACCATGACGTACATTTACGTCCATTGTCGTTAAGGGGTTAAAAGACAATTATGATTTTTTTTTTTATTTCAGAGACTAAATTACAAATCTTATTTTAACCTGCTGTATCATATGCAAAAAAAAATAAAAAATAAAAATTTATGACAGTGACCATTTAAGACTACTGGTTTACAAATGTGTTAGATTAAATTGCACCAAAGTTATTAAAAAAAAGCTTTATAAATCTATTTTGGACTAACCTCATATCAAAAAATAAATCTACATCTAAAGTTTTAGACCATACCTCCTCCTTGTAAACCACTTCTACTTTTGAATCTTTTGACATGAGCAATGTCCAAAAGTAAAAAGGTTTGTGCAGTTTTAATCCCACTACAATTTTGGGAGCGGTTTATGTCAAAATCAGCTTCAAGCACATTGATAAATCTCCCACTGCCATGTACTATGTGGCATGCTGGAGGAGACATTTGGGGCCACAGTGTTACTTTTAAATCCCATTTTATTACAGGGTAACATGTGAGTCATAGCAGATTCTAAATTTGACAAGGTTTTTTTATGACACCAGCAACAAATCTATAAATCCAAAAGATAAAGGTTCACCTCTAAATTCTGCACATCCTGTTTCGTTATGAACTAAAACTCTCACTGATTCCCCCGCCTCACGAAAAAGATATTTGTTGCAATAAACTCTCTACCACTGACATCTACAAATAGATCTAAATAAAAAAAATTAAAAAATTGACACATCATGTCCGCAAGTCAGTTAAACTAAACTCAGCTACAAGTTTGATTGTTAGCGATCACATGGTATGGAAGGTAAGCAGCAGCTGACCCCGCGACCTATAACAACCTGCTTGTAGGTGAAGTCAGTTTACAAACCATGATTTTCACATCAGTCCACCTTCTAAAATGTGGCCACAAAGACATAAAACAGTTTCTTAATCTATTACTTGTTTGTTACGTGCTTGAAGTTAAAGGCCAAAAGCAACTTATACATACCGTATTTTTCGCCGTATAAGACACACTTTTTCTTCCCCAAAACTTATATGCCGGTGCGTCTTATAGGGCGAAAAATACGGTAATTTTTCTGCATTATTACACACATCAAAAGGGACAGCAATAAACAAAGAGGGTGGAGCTGGAATCCGATCGGTGATGATGTCATTCTGTCATTCCTTCAAAGGAAGTCAGTTAACATAGCACAGAATTGCCTCCTGAATACACATTAGTGCATGTAAGTTTCTGGATGTCAGACTGGAGATCTAATTACCAAGCTGTAGTAATGAAATCTATGTGTGCAGCTGAGCTGGAATGAAACAGATGACACTGCAAGAATATTGCACACGAGTTAGCATCTTATGGGCAAAAAAAAAAAAAGAAAACGAAAAGAAAGTCTGGAGTGTTTCTTTAAGGCAGCAGGAAGTGAACACTAATGCTGAGATTTGTTGCCATTTTAATTCACCAAAGTCTATTGCTAGAGAAAGCCACAGGTTGTCTAATTATTTTAATATGATTAAAAGTGGGCCAGCACCTCTATGATAAAGGGCTTTCTAGCTCTTTATGGCTTACAGAGAATTTTTATGACAGTCTTCATATTTCAAAGCTAAAGCTTAACCATCCTAGCATGATCAAAGTCCCTCTCTCCAGATAAGCTCCTCTCTACCGTGCTAGAAATAAAGCATGCAAAATACAATTGCAAAATCTAAGAGAAAACTAATCAGCCAAGCGTTCACTTGTTCCATTAGTCAGGAGTTGGTCTGGTGCCAGATGCAGGATGGTAGGGAAGGGGAAAAAAGCTTCAATTCCCACTTATTTACTGCTCTCCTGATCTTGATATTCTCAAATGGTCTGCTTTCTAAGAAATTGTGAGTTGCGTAGTCTGCTGGCTGGAAATCCTGAACAGGCCATGTGTGCTGTCATATAAAGGATTAGGCGGGCCTCAGACTTCCTCATTAAAGGGGTTATGCAGGAAAAAAAACTTTTTTATATATATATTAACTGGCTACAGAAAGAAACAGATTTGTAAATTACTTCTATTAAAATATCTTAATCCTTTCACTACTGATGAACTGCTGAAGTTGAGTTGTTCTTTTCTGTCTAAGTGCTCTCTGCTGACACCTGTCTTGGGAACTCTCCAGAGTAGAAGCAAATCCCCAAAACAAACCTTCTACGCTGTGCAGTTCCCGAGACAATAAGAGATGTCAGCAGAGAGCACTGCTGCCAGACAGAAAAGAATAACTCAACTTCAGCAGCTGATAATTATTGGAAGGATTAAAGGAAATCTGTCCTCCGTATCACCAGCACTAAACCTGTCATACGGGCCTGTAGTGCGGGCGATACTGATCAAAAAGATATTTACCATGTCCCGAATGTCCAGCCATTGCGCCGTTATCCCGTTTTTTTTCTTTTTATGTAAATAAGGTCGTTCGGGCATGGGCGGAGCTAAGACCGGAGCTCAGGGCACCCCACGCGCTCCGCCCAGCTCATCAATATGCATGACCTCTCTCCCTGCTAGGTCGGCAGGTTCACTCCTTGGCACATGCACTGCTTCCAGGGTACACCCAGAAGCGGCGTCAGTTTTAGCCTCATTCCTGCGGCCAGCTTTCCTCCATGCATCCACAGTGCAGTGCACCATCTGTAATGTCTGCTGTGGAGATAGCCTGCCGACATAGCAGGGAGAGAGGTCATGCATATTGATGAGCTGGGTGGAGCGCCCGCCTGGCAGAAGATGATATGGGGTGCCCGGAGCTCCGGTCCTAGCTCCGCCCATGTCCGAAGGACCTCATGTAGATAAAAAAATAAATAAATGGGATAACGGTGCAACGGCTGGACCGTTCCGGACACGGTAAATATCTTTTTAATCAGTATCACCCGCACTACAGGCCTGTATTACATGTGATACTGATGACAGATTTCCTTTAAGATTTTTTAATAGAAGTAATTGACAAATCTGTTTAACTTTCTGGAGCAAGTTGATATAAAATGTATTTTTTTTTTTCCTGGAATACCCCTTAAATGCAGCACATTACTTCACATGTGAACATTGGTGCTTATGAATTAATTTATAGTGATATACAAGAATTTCAACATACAAGAATTTCACATTTTCACATCTAAGCCTTGGGAACTAAAACATGACCACTGCAAGACATTTGGAACATTGCCCAATTTGTTATAGTTGGTGGCTTCTAGTCATGGATTCTTGCATTTGTGAAGGGCTGAGATCTCTGTCTCAGAGTGTACATTTTACAATGTAATAGTTAAAGGACAAGTCTCACAGTAAATAATTGTCCAGCTTTTAGTGCAGAAGGGAAAGTTATACAGGTTTGTAAATCACTTCCATTACCAATGCTGCTTAGAAACAAGCTTTTTCTGCATTCTTCTGACTGACAGGAAATTCAGCTGTTCCAGGTTTTCATGACTTTCGACCCCCTATTCAGGCTGTTATCAGCAGCATCCAGGGGCCGTGACGTGACAATTACCCAGAAAACCCCTGTGCTACAGAGAGCTCCCTGTGCTTGGCCTTAGCCCCTCCCATCTGATGAATATTCACACTGTCCTCCCTCTGTTCTGCAGTGATTGGCTGATTATATGCCGGCTGATTCAGATCATAGCAGCCCCAGCAAACAGGCTGATTCTCTCCCCTCTCCTTGCTAATGTTTTTACACTGAGAACGGAGGAGAGGGGGGAGGGGAGGGAGCTGCCAGCGTAGAGCTGTCACACTGAGCACTGGGGAGAGAGGAGTGCAGGGCAGAGAAGGGGGGAGGTGATTGTGCCAGTGTAAAGCTGTTTCACTGAGAGGAGGAGGGGGAGGGAGGGATTTTACAGTGTAAAACTGCAGCTTCAACTCCCGGGTCCCTCTCTCTGAGCACTGAGATTACATTTTGTTTCCTCGTGGCCACCCTGCTGTATAGGGCTATGATTGGAGCTCAGTGTTATGTGGTCACCCTGCTGTATAGGGCTATGATTGGAGCTCAGTGTTATGTGGGAGTGACTAACATAAGTTAGGGGTGGTAACAAGCTCTCTGCTCAGGCAGCTGAGAGCAGGAAATGTGAGCAGTGCATGCAGGGAAATGTAGTCTTTGAGATCACAGGCATAGCCACCATAACCAGGAAGTAACTGGAATTTATGAGCTGAATAGCCAGTGAATGGGGGCCGGAAAAAAATCACAAGCATGTCAGAGAGGTGGTAGGTGAATATACTATGGAATGGCTAGGTATTTTTTTTTTCTTTGCTGCATGGGATATCTCCTTTAATGTTTAGAACTTACCAGCTTCCTGTGTAGTTTATGTCAGTAAACACTCATTTCATCCTATATATGCAATCTTTTTACTAGTGAGTCGCATGGGTGTATGTCGCTAAAATATCTCAAAATATTCCATGGAAAACAACTGAATTAGGCACCCTTCACATTCTATTTCTTATGTTTGTAAAAAAAAAAAAAAAACTCCACAAAGTTTAATGTTTTTAATGCAAACTTTTTTTTTTCTTTCATGAATTTGTAACATGCATTTGTCTTCAATTGTTTTTTAAAGACCTAGAGAAAAGTCTATAGGGAAGAAAAAAAAACTGACTAAAATATTGTTCGGACATGCCACCATATTAGATTCCTTTAGAGATTTCGCATTGCATTCCATGTTGATTTCTGCACAGCAGTGTTTTTAGCCATGAGCTGTGCAGGGAACTACACTGTGCAGAGAAAACTGCAATGCCAGCAGGGCTGTGGCTCATTCATCCTTAGGATTATTGGGGGTCCCCAAAGTCAGTCTCCTGAGATTGTATCATTACTTTCCCCAATGGAAATACTCCTTTTTAAAAGGGAATCTGTCAGCTCATTCAGGATATGAGCTGTAGACATGGGCTGATAGGAGACCATGAATACTTAATGGTTTGAAACATGTCAGTGTTATTTGTGATTGCTTTGAGGTAACATAACATTATGTATTTCCCCCAGGCTCAAATGTCTAGAAGTGCCACAGCATTGCTTGCCTTTTGGTCCTACTTCCTGGTGGATCAATGTACAGGGGTGAGCGCTGGGCCCACAACCGTGTCCACAACCGTGTCCACAACCGTATCCACAACCGTATCCACAACCGTATCCACAACCGTATCCACAACCGTATCCACAACCGTATCCACAACCGTATCCACAACCGTATCCACAACCGTATCCACAACCGTATCCACAACCGTGCAGGATTGTCCACAACCGTGCAGGATTGTTTATTTCTTTGGTTTGTTTATCATTTTAACACTGCTGACAAACTCTGTAGCATTTGAAAAATTTAAACTACAATAGCACATAACCGCTTAAAGGGGTACTCCGCCCCTAGACATCTTATCCCCTATCCTGGATAGGGGATAAGATGTCAGATCGCCACGGTCCTGCTGCTGGGAACCCCTGGGATCGCCGCTGCGGCACTGCGCTATCATTACAGCACAGAGCGAGTTCTCTCTGCACGTAATGATGGGCAATACAGGGGCCGGAGCGTCGTTGCATCATCGTCACGCCCCCTGCCATAGACTTGCATTAAGGGAACAGGCCGTGATGTCACGAGGGGCGGAGCCATGACATCACGCTGCTCTGTCCTCTGTATCGCCCGTCATTACGCACAGAGCGAACTCGCTCTGTGTTGGAAGGATCGCGCGGTGCCGCAGCGGGGATCCCGGGGCTCCCCAGCAGCGGGGCCGCGGCGATCTGACATCTTATCCCCTATCCTTTGGATAGGGGATAAGATGTCTAGGGGCGGAGTACCCCTTTAAGGACCCAGCCCATTTTCACCTTAAGGACACAAATATTTTTTTGCACATCTGACCACTGTCACTTTAAGCATTGATAAGTCTGGGATGCTTTTACTTATGAATTTTGAGACGTATTCTACTTTAAAAGTGGTAAATGTTCGTCGATACTTGCATCATTTCTTCACACAACATATTACAGACCGGACAGACCATATACCCCCATTGGGGTGAAGTGAGGTATTGTATGGGGTATATGGTCTGTCCGGTCTAATATGTTGTGTGTGACCCTTTCCTTTTCCAGCCTTTTTCACTGCAGTGTATAACTATCATTATCACTTATGTCAGTCTTTTTTGCGCCTTGTTGATGTCTCTGGATATAGCATGTATTAGTGATCCAGCTCCACTGTTTTACCTATTATCATGTAGGGTGATCATTCTTTAGGCGCTTTATATGATATACTCACCTCTATATTTCTGTGTGTGTAACTGTCCCTTTAAGTAATATTGTCATTTTTTTATTTGTTGGATTGTTTTAATTAATTTTGTAATAAAGATATATATTTTTTTATGACAATCATTTTGGCCGTTTAGCCGTTTGCTGTTCGTGCATGCTGGGAGTTGTAGTTTTGCAAGATTTAGGCCACGGGTTAGAAACCACCGCAAAGTGATCTCCAAATGGTAGCTCTCCAAATACAGCAAAACTACAAATCCCAGCATGCCCAAACAGCTGTCTGGGCATGCTGGGAGTTGTAGTTTTGCAACATCTGGAGGGCTATATTGGTAGGCTGCTTCTGACCGACCAATAGCAGGGATAGGAGGGGTGGCACCCCTGCCACCTCACTCTTATCCCTTCAGGGGGTTTGGGGGGGGGGGGTGTCTTTGACTGCCCCGCTCCCCCTTATTTTCCAGGGCACCGGAGACCCGGAGAATTGACCGGCGATTTGTGGAGATCGCCGACATAGGGGGGTCTCAGGACCCCCCGGGTTTGCACGGGGTGCCTGCTGAATGATTTCAGCAGGCATCCCGGTTCGGTCCCCGCCCGGTGAGCGTCTGGGACCGGAATTTCCATGGGTGTACAGGTAAGCCCTTGGTCCTTAAAGGGATACTCCGTTGGAAATTGTTTTTCTTTTTAAATCAACTGGTGCCAGAATGTTAAACCGATTTGTAAATGACTTCTATTAAAAAAAATCTTTACCCTTCCAGTACTTTTTAGCAACTTTATGCGACAGAGGAAATTCTTTTCCTTTTGAATGTCTTTTTTGTCTTTTCCACAGTGCTCTCTGCTGACACCTGATGCCTGTATCAGGAACTGTCCAGAGCAGGAGAAAATCCCCATAGCAAACCTATGCTGCTCTGGACAGTTTCTGATATGGGCATCAGGTGTCAGCAGAGAGCACTGTGGACAAGACAAAAGAGAAATTCAAAAAGAAAATAATTTCCTCTGTTGCATACAGCTGCATAAAAGTACTGGAAGGGTAAAGATTTTTTTTAAAGAAGTAATTTAATAATCTGTTCAACTTTCTGGCACCAGTTGAATAAAAAAAAAAAAAGTTTTCCCTCGGAATACCCCTTTAAGAACCAGAGCGTATCTGTATGCCTTGGGTCCCTAAGTGGATAAAAAAAATTTTTTAATGACAAGCAACAAGTTTCAGGATAGGCGGAGGTTATGTGACTATTTACTGATTATATCCCACATACAATGACTGATCCCATTAGAACATACATTGAAAGACATTTATTACACAATATGAGGAAATGGAGATAGAGGAAAAGAGTAAGGATGAGTGAAAGACAAAAGGGAGAGAAGTAAGGAAGAACAGAGCAGAGCAAAAAAAAAAAAACTGACAGAAGGAATAGAGACTGCTATCCAAGAAGATAGAAGGGCTGTCAGTGGTTCGCTGCTAACAAGTTAAAGCCATTTCTCCTGCACCAGGTTTGAGAAATGTTCTTAAGGAGGGACTGGCACACAGGAAGCCCAGGGATGACTCTCCAAGGATTGTGAAAAACATGAAGATAAAGAGAGGGCTCTGTGCAGAGGAAAGGAATTCTCTGTATGTCTGGTATTCCAGCCAGCACCCTCCCCTGTTCCTCTTTTCTCCCTATATGGTGTGTAGCCGAGCTGAGCCGCTTCCTGCTGCTTTATACTGCACCTCGCTGTCTCTCTTTACTGGAAATGTACTGAAACTCTCTAGGAAACGATTACTGAAACACAGACGCCTAAACATAGCCGTGTCATATTTCCCAGGAACGACTCATACTGTACACAGTGATAACAAACAGGTGCAAAGTGACAGACATTTGTTTAATAGCACAATCATTAACTGAGCCTGGATATATCAACGCTCACATCTACAACTACTGCAAAACCAGATGTTATACCGTAACGAAGCATGGCACCTATACAATGAGGGGGAAGACAGCACAATTAGATGTTGCTGCTCTTTATTTTTAACCACACCATGCTCCACCCTCATGGAGTTCATACATTGGGGGAGATTTATCAAAACCTGTGTAGAGTAAAAGTGAAGCAGGTGCCCACAGCAACCAATCAGACTGTTTTTTTATTTTACAGAGGCTTGTTTTTTTTTAAAGAAAAGAAACAGATTGGTTGCGATGGGCAACTGCACCGGTTTTGATAAACCTCCCCAATTATCTTTTAGATATACCCGACCCTTACCCTGCGACTGATCATAACTCCCTAATGCTAAACTAAATGTGTCGAAATGATGGTAAAAGAACTTTGTCTATGGTGTCAAAAAGTATAATAAAGCATACTACTATTATAATGTTATTAGCCATTGGACACAGATCTGTCCATTTCAACTAAGCTGTCGGGCTTGTAGCTGTGACGTTCCATTACACTCCCTGAAAGCAGTCTACACTCCCTCCCCTACTGTCTGCTTAGGACCAGACCACCGATGTGAAGAGAAGAGCTTATATTACTGCTCACTAGATTTTGAGGCCACAGGAAGCCTCTCAGTCACAGTAGTTTCCATCAGAACAGGTTTACTGCTGTGTTATCTGAAAGCTTTCCTGCTAGGCGCTGGTGGACCTCCGCTGGCTGATGGTCCACAATGTCTGAAAAACCCTAAAAATCTGATGAGCAGTAATATGAGCTCCCCTCTTCACATCAATTGTCTGGTCCTAACAAAACAGGAATGTAGGGGGGGATCTGAGTTCCATTGCAACAGCCTTACATACGTAGGCTGTATCAATTGTCAACTCATGACCTGCAATGAGGTATGGACAAGGCTGGCGTGAGAACACACCACAATGTAGACCACTTGGCCACCAGGTGAGCTGAATAACTGTTTAAATGCTGCAATCAAGGCATTTAAACCGTTAAATAATGGACATTGTTGAGCTGTCCGTCCATATTGGCAGGTGTCAGCTGCAGATAACAAGGTGCGCCCCACTACTTCCACCCAGGGGGATATTAAACTTTTACTGTCACAGTACCTTCTAATCCCCAAGAAGATTGTTGCCTGACTGGGATGTCCTCCACAGTGCAAGAACGCAGCTTCCAACAAGCCCAAATACTCACTCCTTCCAACAAGCCCGAACACTCACTCTATTCCCAAACAGAGTACTTGTTTCTCTGCCCAGCCAGCCACATGAACTGCTGCACTGAAGCAGGTAGTGTGGGCACAATTTAAAGGCTGCTGTGGACAGGGCTGACAATAACTTAGGTGTCAAAACGAAATTCTGAGTCGACACGGCGACCTGGCACCTGGAATTTGTTAAGCCTTATGTTGCTTTAGTAAAAATTTATTACAGAATACTGTATGACATTGCCATTTTAGAAGAAATAGTTTAAAGTCTATACATATATATATATATATATATATATATATATATATATACACACACACATACAGTGATCCCTCAACATACGATGGTAATTTGTTCCAAACGACCCATCGTTTGTCGAATCCATCGTATGTTGAGGGATCCGTGCAATGTAAAGTATAGGAAGCTGTACTCACCTGTCCCCGTCGCTCCGGACCAGGTCCTCACCGCTCCCGATGCTGTCCCAGGGGCTCCCGATGCTGTCCCGCTGCTCCGTTGTCTTTTTCGCGATCCTCCGGTGTCTTGCGCATCTTCTGCAGGGTCCGGGCCTCGCTTTCTGGTGACGTTATTACACTGCTGCGCCGACGCGGCGTGCGTAGTGACGTAATAACGACGCCGGAAAGCAAGGCCCGGACCCTGGAGAAGATGCGCAAGACACCGGAGGATCGCGAAGTGGACCCGGAGCAGCGGGAATAGGTAAGCGAACCTGCCAGGGATGCTTAAACTGCTATCCGACAGCAGCTTAAGCATTTTGCGCTGTCGGATAGCAGTTAATGCGATGGCCCCGACATATAAAAGCATCGTATGTCGATGCTGACATCGACATGCGATGGCCTCTGAGAGGCCATCGTATGTCGATTTTATCATATGTCGGGGCCATCGTAGGTCGGGGGGTTACTGTATATATATTATACTTTCCTAACCTCTATCCAAAATGTCTAAAAATTTAAAAATTTAGCAAATACTTTATTTTTTTATTAAATAAATGTTTCAGTCTATACAGCGACTTGTGTCTCCATGGCTACAGGCTACCACCCAGAAGCAGCTTTTTTGTGTTTTTTTATGTACACCATTTACTGTGCAGAATAAATAACATTACTTTATTCTCTGTATTTATGTTTTTTACAAACAAGTATGAGGCATTATGTGTGTGGGGACTTTTAGTTTACATGTGTACTGATGTGGGGTTCAGGCAGCTTTTTGATAGTTTCATTTTTTGAGGGAGACAAGACAAACAAAAATGCACTTCTGCCATTGTATTATTTAAATAGGTTCTCCAAGGGAAGTTAAGAAACCTAAAAATGCCCCAAAGCCACCACAATACCTGTTCTGTGTCCTCTGTAATTAATGTGGTTTTGGCAGCTCCTTTGGCCCCTGATGTCCCTTAATACTTTTTTCTTGTTTGCAGCACAGACTACAACTCCTAGAAGTCAGTGCTCTGTGTAATGGCTGGCAGCCAATTGCTTTCACTATCTGTGTGCATGCTTACACTGCAGCTCACACACACTGTACATGTCTTTTCTTTCAGACTATCCTTCCTCCAGCAATAAATCTTGCTGTGCTCTGAATAGCAGAAGTCAGTGATTAGATTTTCTTCAAAAAAAAAAAAAAAAAGAAAAAACAGCAGCTGTGTGCTCAGTTGTGACTGAGAATCTTCACTGCTTTTCTCTCACAGCTCACAAGCTCTCACACAGGGAGGGGAGGTGTGGCTGTACAGCCAGAGCTCTAGACCAAACATAAATCAGACAGTGTTGTCCTGAAGGGTGGGGGCTAGTCTCAATGAGGGGTTTACACAAGACAAGGTGGATTTGAGAATTACATTTTTCTCTCATTCCTGGCATTTAAGTGACAGCTGAAAGAGGGAAACTGCTGTATATAGCTAATGAATGATATTTAGACAAATACATAGGTTGGTGAGAGGGAAAGGATGGGCTATGGGTTTAGCTCCCCAGAGTACCCCTTTAATGTATTTTTTCTCTTATGGTTCACAATGCAAGATAAAGAAAACATGATCATTTTATAGTTTGGATTATTGGGAATGCTGTGATACCAATTATGTGTATTTTTCTGTTCTTACTATTTTGTTTCTTCCCAAAACAAAAATACTGTGGCTTGCTTTTTGTGAACTGGTATTTCCTGTTTGACTTTTCCATTTTTGACTACAGATCCCACAATTTCATTTTCCTCCCTCCCACACATCAGCCACCCCACCCACTGAAACATAAATGAGCTGCATCCTGTGGTTTTCAATCAGGGTGCCTACAGCTGTTGCATTAGTTGCAGATTTCTCTCTCTCCCACTAAGTGATCGCTCCACCCATTGAAGCAGACAGGCTCCCTTTCATCAGCTGACTAGTGAGCCAGGTCTCAGCCGCATTACAACCTTGGAAAAATCTGAGACAACAGTCATTTTGTATGCTGTTAAATATTGGGGTGAAAATCACATAAGAATTGTGAAAAAACCATCACACAGGTAAAGACACTATGTTATGAACTACACTAACTTTACAGCCCCTGCAGCATAGTCAAATAAAAGAAATTCCTGGAATACCCCTTTAATAAAGATCCTTTAACCCCTTCCCTAATAAAAGTTTGAAGTCACCCCCACTTTTCCCATGTAAAAAAAACAAAACTGTAAAATAAAAATAAACACATGTGGTATCGCCAAGTGTGGAAATGTCCGAATTATAAAAATATATTGTTAATTAAACCGCACGGTCAATGGCCTATGTGCAAAAAAATTCCAAAGTCCAAAATAGCGTATTTTTGGTCACTTTTTATATCAGGAAAAAAATGAATAAAAAGCTATCAAAAAGTTCGATCAATACATAAATGGTACCGCTAAAAACTTCAGATACCAGCACAAAAAATGAGCCCTCATACCGCCCCGTACGCAGAATAAAAAAAATTATAGTGGTCAGAATATGACAATTTTAAAACGTATTAATTTTTGTGCGTTTAGTTATGATTTTTTCCAGAAGTATGACAAAATCATTTTAATCGTATGGGCCTACAGAATAAAAAGATGTAATTCGAGTTTCCTGGTGGTCCTCACCATGATACCCGGGGTCTCGGTAAGGCCGCCCGGTAACTCTCCTCCATGTCTCCGCAGTTCTGCTAGAGTTTCCCCGTGCCCGCCCGGAGTTGTAGTCCCCTCCCAGCTCCTCAGTTAGTTCAGTGCGGCTCGTACTACACTTCCCAGAGACGCTGTGCGGCCAGACGTTTCTCTATGCCATCACGCATTGGAGTTGGTTGCTATGGAAACAGTATTGCGGTATATGAAAAATTCATATCGTAAAAGAAAAAACACACCGGTATTCGCTATGCACGGTATACCGCCCAGCACTACACTAGACTTCTTCACTACTATTTGGTTGGGTTCACAATTGTCCAGCATGTGGCTAAGCCTAAACTCGCAGCAACTGATGCCACAAATAATGACAAAAGTGCATCAGTTGTCCACAGTGGTTAGGATCCAGCTTTCATTATTGTGCATGCCACACAGGGGAATCCAGCAAGATGCGTGTCCCTGTCTGGCACCCATGCTGCGTATTCCAGCGCCCAACTTGACAGGCCAGATGTATGTGAACTGTCCAGCGGAGTTTCCCTTTTACTAAAGCACCGGAGGAAAATGCTGTTGGGTGATGGACATGTGAGAGGAGAGCCTATTATATGGTTTTCTTTTTTGCAGTCTGGTATCATAATGTGCAGTTTTCACAGACTAAAGTTTTCTAACATTAGATAAAAGGTGTTATAAAACATTTCTATTGCACACTAAAAGCCCCAAGATGGGGCTTCCATAATCTTCAGGATGGTTTCCATAATTAAAAGGGTCACCATACTGCTACATTTGCGCTTTGGTTTTACTAGCAAGAACCTGTAATAAAGTATAACCGATTCATACAGTAAAATAATAAAGATCCTTTTTACCGGAGGAAGGTTACTTCAATTGATGGGGAACCAGAAATACATTTTCTAGCTGTGCCAAACAGCTTCCATACCTTGCATTGATTATCAGAGGCAGAACTGACAGGGCTGTCTTACAAATCAATGCTCCAACAAGATTTCATTAGTCCGGCTCCAGAACGGAATCGATAGGAACACAGCTTCTTGTTTTGTAAATAGATGCTTAAAAAGGTGAGATCAGGACAAAAATCCTATTTAGGTCACTGGGTAATTTTATTCTGTTCTCTCTTTCGGAAGCGCCTCTCTACAGAATAAGCATTAAACATTTAGAGATGCTCAGGAATGGGGAGATGACAGTTTCCAGCGACAATTTACTGCCAGAAGCATTCCAAGGATTAGGTAATGGGAGAACAAAGGGTCAGTCAATAATATAACATGTACTAGGGAGAGGATTGGCAACTATTAGCTCACCTGAGTAATAAAGGCTGATAGAAATAATTAAAGGGCAGAAAATTACCTATTGGTTAAATCAGGTTTTTATACAAACACACACACATATATATATATATATATATATATATATATATATATATATATATATTATATTATTTTATTTTATTTTTTTTAAATAATTTTTCATTTTGTGACTTTAATCCTGGCCACAAGAGCTCAAGCTAAGCTGAGACTTCCTGTTCTGTACCGATCATTTCTTCTCAGAGCAGAACAACAGGTGACACCAGTATGCAGATAACACTGGATCCACCACCGATCACAGCAGAAATTAGAATCCCTCCCCTCCCTGTAGAATGACCTCTGTAAAAGGTCTCCAATTCATCTGACTGGGCAGGTCCTGTTGTCCATGGGTCCTGCTGTAAACCATAAACTCAACCAAGTGCCACAAGGGCAGGGCAGGGGTATTACAACAGAAATACATACCTAACACCAGTTCATGGAGAAATCTTGGGTACCAATCCCCTAATTTAAAGGGGTACTCCGGTGGAAAACAATTTTTCTTAAAATCAACTGGTGCCAGAAAGTTAAACAGATTTGTAGATTACTTCTATTTAAAGATCTTAATCCTTCCAGTACTTATCAGCTGATGTATGCTCCATAGGAATTTATTTTCTTTTTGAATTTCTTTTCTGTCTGACCACAAATTTCCATAGAAAACCTATTATGCTCTGGACAGTTCCTGACATGGACAGAGGTGTCAGCAGAGAGCACTGTGGTCAAACAGAAAAGAAATTCAAAAAGAAAACTTCCTGTGGAGCATACAGCAGCAGTTGAGTACCCCTTTAATACACCCTCATCCCAAGGAATGTTAAAACATCACTTTTATTAGTTACAACATGATAAAAATCCAGCTAGGGTCCACATATTATGTATAGCATCTGCATTATACTGTATTGAATGGACCCAATGCTGATATTAAAAAGGTATTTAACCCTTTGCCTCCCCCTACATGTTTCGTGGCACGAGCCATGTCAACAGGGGTGTGAAGACAAATGGTCGGAATGCCGATACAACTCTCCCCTCAATTGTACAAAAAAGAATGGAAAGTGCTCCCCTATCTTCAAACCACCTTGAACTGAGCAATTAGCTGTCTAAACACCTATACCTAGGTGTAAAAAATACTAAAATAGACAAATCGAAAGTGATGGTGCTCAAAGTTAAATGGATACTGGGTCTCAACTGAAAAATAAATGTATTTTTAAAAATTGTATTTATTAAAAAATCACAACAAGCATAGCTGTTAAAAAATAAATATTAATGTTATATATGTATATATAGCTGTCTGCAAAAGCCACAGGGCCCTTGTGGCTTAATTCAAGCAATATGGTGACGTATAAGCAAGTTATACAATAAAGCATATAAAATAAAATATATTGAGGACTGCTGCTGAATTAAAATGCAATTCTTATATCACTATAAAGTATTTTGTAGTATTTTGCGCAGACAAATAAGGATTGATGCAATAGTCTCTAATTAGAGTAAAAAAAAAAAAAGTTCAAATGTCCTTTAATCCAGCAAAATGACCTGCAGATGCTTTTAATCCGGCAACAAAAGGTCTTAAAGGAGTATTGTAATAATGCAACTGTAGAAATGTTATTGTAACTGTTCAGCAATGACTTTAGAGGTTTTGCAACAATGTATCTGCAGAAATGTTACAGTGCTGCTATGCACCGATGTCTGGCAAGGAGATAACTGTAACTTGGTTTTTGTGGCAGTGAATAATAAAACGGTGGTGCTATGTACCACTCACCTCTCCCTTCGATTCCAAGCGGGAGCCGGGAGTGTAGATCACGGCAGTGATTTTTGCAGTTGCTTAAGTCGGCAGCACAACTCCGTTAGTCCAGGCTGAATGAAGCCGGTTCTGCATTGGTGTAGGTATAGCAGCGGATACTTACAGCTCCTGGAGTTGTCAGCGCAACTCCGATGTGGCAATGCTATAGTGCTGTCTCTTTGAGGGTGCTTGTAGGCCAAATTCACGGTGATGGCTCTCTGGTCTGCGGCAGATAACTTTGGTGTCCTCTTGTAGCAATGGAGCGCGGGGAGCGCACAGATAGACAGAGTATGCTCTGTCAAATAAGAGAAAAAAAAAAAAATCCGAGCAAAGTGGCACAGCAGACCTCACTAGATAGTAATAAAGTCATATATATTGAGGCTGGACGAGTTTCAGGATCGCCATAGATCCTTTCCTCAGCAGCAAAGATAAGATATGATAAAAGCAAGTCATTCTCAGGGTATTAAGGACAAGGGGTTTTTCCGTTTTTGCACTAATTTTTTCCTCCTTACCTTTAAAAAAAAACCATAACTTTCAATTTTGCACCTAAAAATCCATATGATGGCTTATTTTTTGCGCCACCAATTCTACTTTGTAATGACAGTCATTTTAGCCAAAAATCTACGCCGAAACGGGAAAAAAAAAAATCATTGTGAGACAAAATTGAAAAAAAAAAAGCCATTTTGTAACTTTTGGGGGCTTCTGTTTCTACGCAGTACATTTTTAGGTAAAAATGACACCTTATCTTTATTCTATAGGTCCATACGATTAAAATCTTACCCTACTTTTATAAGTTTGATTTTGTCGTACGTAAATTTATACGTTTAAAATTGTCTTCTGACCCCTATAAAACTTTAAATTTTTCCGCATATGGGGAGGTATGAGGGCTCATTTTTTATCTGAAGTTTTTAGCAGTACCATTTTTGTATTAATCGGACTTGTTGATCGCTTTTTATTCATTTTTCATGATATAAAAAGTGACCAAAAATACACTATTTTGGACTTTGGAATTTTTTTTGCGCGTATGCCATTGACTGTGCGGTTTAATTAATGATATATTTTTATAATTCGGACATTTCCGCACGCGGCGACACCACATATGTTTATTTTTATTTACACTTTTTTTTTAATGGGAAAAGGGGGGTGATTCAAACTTTTATTAGGGGAGGGGTTAAATGATCTTTATTCACTTTTTTTTTGCAGTGTTATAGCTCCCATGGGCTATAACACTGCACACACTGATCTTTTACATTAATCACTTGTTTCTCATAGGAAACCAGTGATCAATGAATCTGCCGCTTGACTGCTCATGCCTGGATCTCAGGCACTGAGCAGTCATTCGGCGATCGGACACCAGGAGGCAAGGTAGGAGACCCTCCTCGTGTCCCAGAGATGTTCAGGATGCCCCGCGTTCTAGAAAGGGAAAGGACTCAAGACGTACAGGTACGTCCTTGGTCCTTAAGAGATAAAAAGGCACATCTTTGCCAAATTAAAAAATCAAGTCATGTAGGTTCATGGTAAAACTCGGGTATGGATTGAATGGTTGCTTGGATGTCAGACACATAAAGGGGCTCTTCTAAAAACACAGAATACTGTGTGATATTTATTTCTTTGTCACAATCACATCCTTTCGGTCCAGCTAAGGCGCTAGAGAGCGTGTGATGGTGCAAGGGTTAAAGCCGCCAGACCTCTGGGTATCCACTACAAGTCCCAGCAAGTCACCAAATTAACCCTTAGATAAACGTGTTTCCACCTGAGCTGCCTTCAGAAAGGTGAGCTCCTATATTTAGAGATCAAAGAGCAGAGCTGATTAATTAAACATTTAATCTGATAAAAGGTATCACAGTGCTATGCATAAAAATAAACAAATGACATACAGTTACAAAAATATGAAAAAGTTTAGCAAGGCAAGTTCAGAAAACAAAAGATGAAGTTCTTACAGCATGATGATATAGCAGTCCATGAGAGTGAGTTCCAGCTGTTCTTAGGATGGTCAGCTTGTTGCACAGCATTGAACAACCTGAGTCTAGCATTGTTTAAATATTATCTCTGCTTCTTTGGAGGGAAACTCCATTCCCCCCCCTCTCCTCTGATCCCAACAGGTGGAGCATCTCTCTTCCTGACCCCTTATCTGTTTGATTATATGATGGGACCACAGTGCATGACTTCAAAGGAGATACCAAGCAGCCAGACCCCCAATAAAATGCAATACACAAAAAACAAAGGATACACCGTCTGAATGACCCCTAACCCATGGCTTGGATAATACATCACACAGTTCTAATTATAATACACATATAGGATTTTAATAATCAGGCCCTGGGCCTGACACCTCCCCCTTAAGATTGGGACAGAGAGATCTTGCCTCTCCTGGCGGATAGATCTGTCTCCATTAACCATCTATTTCTCCCTGACGCGATAATCCATCTGCATTTTGATGCAGGCTTCCTCTCCTGTGTTGGACAGTGAAATTATATTGTTGGAGGATAAGACTCAAGCGAAGCAGTTTGCTATTGTTACCTGACACTCTGTCCAACCTGTGTAGAGGGTTGTGATCAGTTATGACAATAAAATCCCTGCCATACAGGTATGGCTGTAATTTTTGCAAAGCCCAGACCACAGCTAGACATTCCTTCTCTATGACCGCATAGGCCACTTGTCTAGGCAATAGATTCCTACTCAGGTAGAGAATCGGGTGTTCTTCTTCATTGGAGTTTACTTGGCTAAGAACAGCCCCCAGACCAAAATTGGAAGAAACTGTTTGCACCACAAACCTCCTACTGAAATCTGGTGCCTGGAGGACCGGAGAGTTGGACAATGCAGTCTTGAGGGCAATGAAGGACTTATCACAATCCTCAGTCCAGGTAATTTGCTTGGACACCTTTTTTGTCAAGTCTGTGAGAGGTTTTGCCATCTTGCTATAATCTGGGACAAATCTACGATAATACCCTGCAGTCCCCAAAAAGGACATGACCTGTTTTTTGGTCTTAGGAATTGGTCAGGCCATAATAGACTCCACCTTACTGGGCTCAGGGCGTAGGGACCCTCCTCCTACCCTATGTCCTAGATACTGCACTTCTGTCATGCCAACTTGACACTTTTCTGGTTTTATGGTAAGCCCTGCCTCAGCTATTTGCTTTACCACCTTGCCCAGGTGACTCAGGTGCTCCTCCAAGGTCTTGCTGAATATGGCAATATCATCTAAGTAGGCCACGGCGTATTCCCTGTGCTGCTGGGTATAGCTAGAGGTCCCACAATATCCACTGCCACTCGTTCAAAGGGTACAGATATGACTGGTAGGGGAACTAGGGGAACACGAGTAACATCCCCAGACTTACCAACCCTCTGGCAGACACGACAAGATCTACAATAATTGGCAACAGCAGTACTCCTACCCGGCCAGTAGAAATTGTGTGCCAGCCTGGACTTTGTCTTGGCCACTCCCAAATGTTCTGCCAGGGGGGTCAGGTGCCAGGTGCGTTAAGTACCACGTCACCATGACGTACATTTACACTGATATTCTTAGGGTTTATCCAGGAAAAAAATAAAAAATAAACTGGCTCCAGAAAGGTAAACAGTTTTGTAAATTAGGTCTATTAAAAAATCCTTATAATCCTTCAGTACTTATGAGCTGCTGAAGTTGAGTTGTTCTTTTCTATCCAAGTGCCCAGTTTAGAAGCAAATCCCCATAGCAAACCTCTTCTACTCTGTGCAGTTCCCGAGAAATGCAGAGATGTCAGCAGAGAGCACTGTTGCTAGACAGAAAACAACAACTCAACTTCAGCAGCTGATAATTATTGAAAGGATTAAGATTTTTTAATGGAAGTAATTAACAAATCTGTTTAACTTTCTGGAGCCAGTTGATATAAGAATATAAGAAAGAATAGAAGAAAAAAAGTTTCCTGGAATACCCCTTTAAGTAATGCTAGTCACACTATTGTGAACAACCATAGCGGGACAGCGAATTAGAACAAAACATGCACCTCCTAAAGCAGTAATAGAGTACTGACTACATGCCCTCTTCAGCACATCAGGTCTATTCAGACAAGACTGTTCTGTAACTAGAGCAAAGCTGACAATATTTGTAGGTCAAAGTGTTCTCCTGAAATTCCAGCTCTCATTTGCTGCATCTACATTATTTACAGTCACAAAGAGAAGGTGAAAAACAAAAGCTGCACCCCCTACCGCTAATCAGAGGAGAGCTGTAATAACAATGTACGCCATAGTGGAGGCATTCAGTATATTCTAACCATGCTGAATTATTTAGTCCTAAGCCACTCGTGCTTCAGCTGTAATACTGAGCACACAACTGGTTCACAGTAAGAAAACACCAGCACGCATGAAGGTTATGTACAATAACATATGAGCCATACATAACCCTACAGACAATTTCACAGTCCCCTGGATACACCACTTCCTAAACTTTAAATAGGCACTGTCAGATACAATAACTTTTGATATGTTATAAAGCATGCAAAAATAATATGTTTTGCAATTTCTTTCATCTGAAAATTTTCTGTATTTCATACTGAAAAAGCTAGTCAAAAAGTGGCCACTAGGGGTCCCCCTGCCTCCTGGGACATACACCATTCAAGCAGTGTCCAGTGGTCATCAACAGGTCATGGACACCATGAGTGATTGACAGGGCTGCAGGGAGGTTCAGGGCCTTCTGTGAGTCAGAGAAGAGTGAAGGCGGGGGAGGAGTCATCACAGTGAGGAGAAGAGAGGAACACGCCCCAACTCTCTGCATGGACAGAAACCTCACTGAGCACTGACTGCAAGTAAAAGGTAATTCGGAGATAAATATAGGTCGTAGACACAAAAATTAGATGTACGTGATCAAAATGAGGTACTGAGCAATATAGTTTTATTTTTTTTTTGGGGGGGGGGGGGTATGGGGGTACACTTACAGCGGGTATCCTTAACCCTGCATCCCAGTCCTTAAGGTCGCAGGGCATATCTGTAAGCCCTGGTCCAGTTACTAAGGTTTTAAGCGTGCTCAAGAGATGAGCACGCTTCAAACCCGGTGGGTCCTGACTGCTATTTCAGCAGCCAGTTCCCAGGGTTAATGATGGGCATCACCATTCGGGCCGATGTTCAGCATTAACCCTTTAGACGCTACGATCAAAGTTTAAAGTGAAATGATTCTGGCAGCTCAGCGGAGGTAATCGGGACCATCGTCATGAAATCACTATGTCCGGATTAGCTGAGAGGACGATGGGAGGACCCTTACCTGCCTCCTAGCCATCCAACCTGTCTTCCGCTGCTCCCAGATAGAAAAAAGATACAAAAATAGCATTTTCACCCCACAATTTTTTTTTGTTTCGCTGCAATTTATGTTATAAAATAAGTGTCATTACAAAGTACAATTGGCGGCACAAAAAACAAGCCCTTGTATGGGTCTGTAGGTGCAAAATCGAAAGAGTTATGATTTTAGAAGAAGCGCAGGAAAAAACGAAAGTGCAAAAATGAAAATTGTCCAGGTCCTTAAGGCCAAAATGGGTTGAGTCCTTAAAGGGGTTAAGGAGGGGAAAAAAATACATTATCTATTCCTTTTCAATCTATTTTTGGCTTTGGTCTTCAAAAAAAAATAATAAAAAAAAAATATTGAATAAAAAAAAAATAATAACTCAAAAATTGCCACATAAAGCTGACCACTCCACCTTTAGTGTATCCATGGCAGAATTGCCACAATTCTGCAGCAAGCTTTTCTGAACAGAATTGCAGAATTTAGACAGCGTAATTTTGGCAGAATTCTGTGTTATCTAAGACTAGTCAAAATTTGACAGAATGCGAAAAGCTGAATTTCCAGGGCAGAATGCCCTCCGCAGAAATTCAGCTGTCTTAATGGGACTGTGGAAGCTCATTTAGATCAAATTGCAGTAAGTTATGTTGGAATTACCATTGGAAGCCTGCATGGAAATTTTCGCCGTGTGCACATACCCTTAAAGGAGTTCACCAACTGAAATCTTTTATCCCCCGCTGTGCCCGGGCTGTAAAACTATACATAAACTTTCACTTACCTGCCTACGATCCACCGTTGTTCCGATATCGCCGCCCGTGCTCCGGTCCCCGTCAGCTTCCTCTTCCTGCGGGTCGGTGACTTCACTTTGCGCTCAGCTTATCAGCGGCCATGACGGGACATTGCTGCGTCCACTGATAGGCTGAGCGCTGAGTGAAGTCACGACCCACAGGAAGTGGAAGAGAACGGGACCGGAAAACGGGACAGCGATATCGGAACAACGTGGGATCGTAGGTAGGTATGTGAAAGTTTATTATGTATAGTTTTACAGCCCCGGGCTCAGCGGGGGTTAAAAGTTTTAAGCTTAGAGAACTCCTTTAAAGGGAATCTATCTGCTGTATTTTCAGCCAAAAACTGCAAACACTGTTGAATGTTCGGGATTTAATAAAATTTAAAATTATCAATGGAAATCAAATTTATCAATCCATGGAGGTCTGGATATAGAGTCACACTCAAAATCAAAGTGGCTGATCCAACTTTGATGTAATGTCCTTAAAACAAGTCAAAAACAAGTCAAAATGAGGCTCAGTAGTGTGTGTGGCCTCCATCTGCCAGTATGACTACCCTAAAATGCCTGGGCATGCTCCTGATGAGGTTGCGGATGGTCTCCTGAGGGATGTCCTCCTAGACCTGTACAAAAGCTTCCGCCAACTCCTGGACAGTCTGTGGTGCAATGTGGAGTTGGTGGATGGAGCGAGACATGATGTCCCGGATGTGCTCAATCGGATTCAGGTCTGGGTAATGGGCAGTCTATAGCATCAATGCCTTCCTCTTGCAGGAACTGCTGACACACTCCAGCCACATGAGGTCTAGCTTTGTCTTGTATTAGGAGGAACCCAGGGCCAACACACCAGCATATGATCTCACAAGGGGTCTGAGGATCTCATCTCAGTACCTAATGGCAGTCAGGCTACCTCTGGCAAGCGCATGGAGGGCTGTGCAGCCCCCCAAAGAAATGCCACCCCACACCATTACTTACCCACTGCCAAACCAGTCATGCTGGAGGAAGTTGCAGGCAGAAGAACATTCTCCACGGCGTCTCCAGACTATCACATCTGTCACATGTGCTCAGTGTGAACCTGCTTTCATCTGTGAAGAGCACAGGGCGCCAGTGGCAAATTTGCCAATCTTGGTGTTCTCTGGCAAATGCCTAACGTCCTGCATGGTGTTAGGCTTTAAGCACAACCCCCACCTGTGGGCATCGGGACTCATACCACCCTCATGAAGTCTGTTTCTGACCGTTTGAGTGGACACATGCACATCTGTGGCCTGCGGGAGGTCATTTTGCAGGGCTCTGGCAGTGCTCCTCATTGCACAAAGGCGGAGGTAGCGGTCCTGTTGCTGGGTTGTTGACCTCCTACAGCCTCCTCCACGTCTTCTGATGTACTGACCAGTCTCCTGGTAGTGCCTCCATGCTCTGGACACTACGCTGACAGACACAGCAAACCTTCTTGACACAGCTCGCATTGATGTGCCATCCTGGATGAGCTGCACTACCTGAGCCACTTGTGTGGGTTGTAGACTCAGTCTCATGCTACCACTAGAATGAAAGCACCGCCAGCATTCAAAAGTGACCAAAACATTAGCCAGGAAGCATAGGAACTGAGAAGTGATCTGTGGTCACTACCTGCTTTATTGGGGTGTCTTGCTAATTGCCTATAATTTCCACCTGTTGTCTGTTTCATTTCCACAACAGCATGTGAAATTGATTGTCAATCAGTGTTGCTTCCTGAGTGGACAGTGGGATTTCACAGAAGTGTGATTGACTTGGAGTTACATTGTGTTGTTTAAGTGTTCCCTTTAGTTTTTTGAGCAGTGTAAATTGCCATTTTATAATTTGTGCAGATATCATCAGCTCCAGAAAAGGTACAATTTGCTTTCATAACCCAACACCTATCCAATGGTGTCTGCAGCTCTTAGCAGCAAAAACAGCTGACAGATTCCCTTTAACCTCTTAACCCCACGGTGACCCCTTGTCATATCGGGTCGGTCCCGGCATGTAACTGAAGCCGGGACCCGGGGCTAATAGAGCACCGCAGCGATCGCGGTGCCGCACTATTAACCCTTTAGACGCGGCGTTCAAAGTTGAACGCTGCATCTAAAACTAAAGTAAAAGCTTCCCGGCCGCTCAGTGGGGCTGATCGGGAACACCGCAGTGAAAATGCTGTCTCCCGGTCAGCTAGGGCGCGAGCGGAGGTCCTCTTACCTTCCTCCAGCACGTACATTCGGCAATTGATTGCTCCAAGCCTTAGATGCAGGCTTAAGCAATCGACCGCCGATAACACTGATCAATGCAAAGCTATGGCTTTGCAGTGAACAGTGTATAAGATCAGTGTGTGCAGTGTTATAGCTCCCTATGGGAGCTATAACACTGCAAAAAAAAATTAAAAAAAAAAAGTTAACGTGATTTAACCCTTTCCTTAATAAAAGTCCAAATCACCCCCCTTTTCCAATAAAAAACAACAACATGTAAATAAAAATAAATATAAAACATATGTGCCGCGTGCGTAAATGTCCGAACTATAAAAATCAACTGACTAGTGAGTCAGGTCTCTGCCGCATTGCAACCTGGGAAAAATCTGAGACAGTCATTTTGTATGCTGTAAAAAATAAATATTGGCGTGAAAATCACATAAGAAGGTTCAGACACTACACTAACTTTACAGCCCCTGTAGCATAGTCAAATAAAAAAAATTCCTGGAATACCCCTTTAATAAAGATCATTTAACCCCTTCCCTAATAAAAGTTTGAAATCACTCCCCCATTTCCCATGTAAAAAAAACTGCAAATAAAAACAAACATGTGGTATCGCCAAGTGCGGAAATGTCCGAATTATAAAAATATATCGTTAATTAAACCGCACTGTCAATGGCGTACGCGCAAAAAAATTCCAAAGTCCAAAACAACGTATTTTTGGTCACTTTTTATATCATGAAAAAATGAATAAAAAGCGATAAGTCCTATCAATACATAAATGGTACCGCTAAAAACTTCAGATCACAGCGCAAAAAATTAGCCCTCATACCACCCCATTAGCGGTAAATTAAAGTTATAGGGGTCAGAAGATGACCATTTTAAAACATATACATTTTTCTGCATGTAGTTATGATTTTTTCCATAAGTACGACAAAATCAAACCTACCGTATTTTTCGCCCTATAGGACGCACCCAATTTATAGGTGCAAAATCTAAAAAAATAAAGATTCTGAACCCAACAGTGGTCTTCAACCTGCGGACCTCCAGATGTTGCCAAACTACAACTCCCAGCCAGCCAACGGTTGTCCGGGCATGCTGGGAGTTGTAGTTTTGCAACATCTGGAGGTCCGCAGGTTGAAGACCACTGGTATAGGAGGTAGTACTCACGTGTCCCCGCCGCTCCGGACACGTCACCGGTGCCCTGGATGTCGCTCCATCGCTGTCGCCGTGTCCCCGTGGTGTCCCCGGACGCTCCGGACTTCTTCCCCGGGATCCACGCTCTCCGTTGCCGTCATCCCGCCGCTACGCACGCCGCTCCTATTGGATAACGGCGTGTGCGACGACGTGATGACGTCCAAGGAGAGCGCAGGGGATCCCGGCACGGAGAAGACACCGAGGAGGCAGGTAAGGTCCCTCCCGATGTCCAGTAAACTGTTCGGAACGCCGCAATTTCACTGCGGCGGTCCCGAACAGCCCGACTGAGCAGCCGGGTTAGTGTTATTTTCACTTCAGACGCAGCGGTCAGCTTTGATCGCCGCGTCTGAAGGGTTAATACAGGGCATCACCGCGATCGGTGATGTCCTGTATTAGCGGCAGGTATTTGCCGTATAAGACGCACCAACTTTTCCCCCCCAGTTTAGGGGAAGAAAAAGTGCGTCTTATGCGGCGAAAAATAAGGAATATAATTAGGGTATCATTTTAATCGTATGGACCTACAGAATAAAGATAAGGTGTCATTTTTACCGAAAAATGCACTGCATGGAAACGGAAGCCCCCAAAAGTTACAAAATGGCTTTTTTCTTCAATTTCCTCGCACAATGATTTTTTTTCCTTTTCGCCGTAGATTTTTGGGTAAAATGTCACTGCAAAGTAGAATTGGTGGCGCAAAAATAAGCCATCATATGGATTTTTAGGTGCAAAATTGAAAGGGTTATAATTTTTAAAAAGGTGGGGAGGAAAAAAAACAAAGGGCAAAAACGGAAAAACCCGTGGTCTTTAAGGGGTCAAGAAATACTATGTTTTATTCACCCTAAAATCTTTGTTTAATCAGTGCTGCATAAAAAGTGTAAGGAGTAAGAAGGGCTAAGCAATTTATCTTAAAAATAAAAAGGTCTCATAAATTATAATTGTTTTGTGCTTTTTTTTTATTTTTAATTTTTTACACTTCCTTTTTTGAGACTACATTTTAGTTAATAAATATTGTAACATGTAAGACCACTGTGTAATAATATAGTGCAAAATACCTGTCTAAACAGGTACTTCAACATTTATATATCTAACTGCTGGGGGGGGGGGGGATCATTAATTTCCTCTGTAGTATTCAGCAGCTAATAAGTATTGGAAGGATTAAAAAATTTTAATAGAAGTAATTTACATATCTGAAGCATAGAAGTGCATAGTAATTTACATATGTTTAACTTTCTGGCACCAGTTGATTTAAAAAAAATAAAAAGATTTTTCACCGGAGTACCCCTTTAATCGTCTTAGGCTTATGACTATATTTTGGATGCATCTGAAATGGATACCTCTACTACAGTTTATATATTTTTTTTAATTTAGAAACTTTTTTCAATAACTTTATTTACTGCATGAATTTACAAATAAAACAAAACTGAACAGAGGAATTGAAATGGTGCTAAAAGACATCAGAGTTGATGTCAACTTATTCATTAAATTAAAGAGGAAAAGTCAAAACTTCACAAATAGGAATGTGTAATTGAGACGAGGAATTTTACATCCTAATGTCCTGGATATCCTGACAGGGAGAACAAACAGCCTGCAGGAGGAAGAAATTAAAGGTCTGCCGCTTGTGATCTTACAATCAATTACTGCCGCTGACAAATAATGAGCCGAGCGCTTAATGCATGTGGTGGGGCGCCAGGCATCATGCTGCTTTCTGATTTTTCTTCTTACAAATACAAGTGTTGATTGGAAAATGGCTCATCCCAAATAGATTCTAAGCCATCACACAAACAACATATAAAGGGGTAGTTCGGTGTAGGGGGCAATCCACAATAGAGTCAGCCAGAGGGCTTACCTCTCATCCCATGGCTGCCATGGATCTGCATTTGATTGCATGCAGCAGGCCCAACCAAATGAGAACAGATCACACAAATCAAGGGAGTTCTATCGAACTGCATTGATCTGCATGAGAAATCTAATGATTCCTCCCAAAAGCCTAAAAGTTTAAAAAACACACAGTAACCCTTTCCATATTAAAAGTTCACATCAACCCCATCCACTTTACCCATTTTCCAGATAAAAATAAAGGTATTTAGTATTGGCGCGTGCGCAATTGTCCAAACTTTTATAGTATAACATTAAATATCCCATACAATCAAAGGCGCTGACTTAAAAAAAATACCAAAACACAAAAAAGTGTTTTTTTTTCTAACATATCACAGAAAAAAAAATGAAGTAAAAAGCAATCAAAAAATCCAATCAATACTAAAATAGTACTGATACAAACAGAAGATTACTGCTCAAAGAATAGGCCCTCATACAGCCCTGTATACAGGAAAATTTAAATGTTATTGGAGTCATAAAATGACAATTTAAAGGGGTATTCCCCGACGACTCAGGATGTGAAGTAGCATTTTAATGGCATCTAATGAACAAAGAATATAAAATTATTTAGTTTTTCTTTTTAGTAATATAGGACGCTAAGGAATAGCCAAGCAAAGATTTTGTATATTGCCCTAGTGCTCCAAGTATATAGTGATAGAACTTACTATGGCCTCAGGTTACAGTATTTTTCACATGTAATGGGCTTTTCTAGATATAATTCTACAGACAGTCCAGATCTACGAAATGTGTAAATGGCTAGAAAAGCTGAAAAATCATAATGAGCAATACACCTCTATTACGGAAGTGCCTGTACTGACTGGCTGTCTGGTAGCGACTCCCTACAGTACAGGGTGGTACTACATGTTCTGAATTACTCTTTACCTGCGCCAGGGTCAGCTGCTTCTTTGGACAACATGTGGGAGAGCCTCCATTTTACTTTCTTAGGACATTGCATGTATTGTACAGGATCCTTAAGAAGCTCCTGTCCTCTACATAGACAGTGATTTCAGCTTCAATCAGCTTTTTCTTTCTTTTTTATGTAAGGACTTTCTTTTTCTCTATTAGTTAACTACTTATTTTGTTAAATAAGTAGAGAACTCATTTTTGACATTTGGGTCTTCAGAACCAATTACCAGGTTTCCATAGAGTCCTGGTCTCAACATACAATGGTCGTCCTGAAACCAATTAATATTGTAACTTGAGCAACCTCCTTTTCTTACCCACATAAATCCAGCATGCTTCCATTTCTTTCTTAGATTTACCCTTGGTTTATAGTAACATCACAAGAAATACATGGAGAAAGCAGAAAGTCAAATTTAAGTTTAGCAAATATTAAATGTGTATTCCAGGATTTTTTTTTTATTTGACTATGCTACAGGGGCTGTAAAATTAGTGTAGTTCATAATTGTGCTGGGCGGTATACCGGTTCTTTTTATTTTTTATTTTTTATTATTATTTTTTTTTACAATAACAATTTTTCCTATACCGCAATACCGGTCAGGAGGCCTCAGAATCGGCCGCAGCAGCAGACTCAGTGGCAGCCTCACCCTCTGAGTACATTCATCAATCACTCGCCAGGATGGGGCTACTGCTCCTCCTAACTGTCTCCTCCCGCTGCCGTAGTGCCGCCATTCCTTCCCCTGCCCTGGAATGCCATCTTCAGCTGCCAACGCCGTCACCTGGGCCCCTTTCAGTAGGTACAAATGAAAATCTTCTAGAGCACACTCGTCATGCGCTATGCTGCAGCCCCTGCAGTTGGCGATCCTCCCAGGGGGATCCTCCCATCTGTGTCTGCAGTCTGCTCTGCACTGCTATACACATGGGGGGGTATGTGCAGAGAACACTGCAGACAGAGCATTGCACCCTAGTGTCTTTTGAAGTCTGCACATACCCTCTCATGTGTATAGCTGTGTGGGTGTAAATTCCTATACAGGTGGGGGTATGTGCAGAGAATTGCACCCTAGTCTATCCTTCAGACAAGGGTGCAATGTTCTGAACATACCCCCACCTGTATAGGAATGTACATACCCCCATGTGTACAGCAGTGTGTGTATGTATATGCAGACTATTGCACCGTAGGGTCTTCTACAGACTCCTAGGGTGCAATGCTCTGCAGTCTGCACATACCCTATGGGAAATCTAACAAAAAATGGTAATAAAAAAAGTGTTAAATTTTTTTACTCCTTCCCATTTACCCCTTCCCTAATAAAAGCTTGACCCTTCCCATTTATAACTAAAATAACGTAAAAAAAAATTAAAAGTATGTGGTATCGCTGCATGTGTAAATGTCTGAACTATTAAAAAATAATGTTAATTAAATTGCACGGTCAATGGTGTACACGTAAAAAAAAAAAAAAAAGTCCAAAATTGAGTTTTTTTTGGGTCAATTCATAAGCCATAAAAAAATAAAAAATAAAAAGCGATCTAAAAGTCCCATTAAAACAAAAAATGGTACCAATAAAAAGTATGGACCACAGCACAAAAAATGAGCCTTCATACATCCCCGTAGGGCATGTATGTGCAGAGCATTGCATCCGTCAATGACCCAGGGCCTCTGAGTCTGCAGTCACTGCTATTCACATCTGTACATACGAATCTTTCCCATACCGCAATAACATTTCCATAGCAACCAACTCCAACGCATGATAGCGTAGAGAAAAGTCCGGCCGCACAGCGTTTCTGGGATGTGTAGTCTGAGCCGCACTGAACTGACTGTGAGGAGCTAGGAGGGGACAACAACTCCCGGTAGGCACATGACTTCCGGGCGGGCGCGGGAAACTCGAGCAGCACTAAAGAGACATGGAGGAGAGTTACCAGGCGGCATGACCAAGACCCCGGGTACCATTGCGAGGACCCCCGACCAACTGACATTATACTGAGGACACCAGTAGAGAAGTAGAGAAAAGACCAACAGGAAATATCCAGTTCACAAAAAGCTAGCCACAGCATTATGGTAATCTCACAACATAGCCATTTAATCCAAAGGCAAGCGCGAATCCTTCCTAAGCATGTCCATTACTGCCTGCCAGGCAAGTGCTAAAATCAAGTGGTGGAAATAGCTTAAAGTGATACAGTTATTGCAAATATTAACCATACAACTACGTTAGGTTACTGCTAGACAAAACAAAGGAAGACCCATTGGGGGAGATTTATCAACGCTGTCTAGGTCCCGCATCAATATAGACCAAACTACAGAACGTTAGTCTGGTCTATTGTGCACCTAATTTATCAAAATACGCACGGCTCTTGATAAATTCTGTGCACAGACTTGGAGATCTATGCTTTAGACTGTATTTAAACCTGCTCCAGCATGGACTGACATTTCGGAGTACTTTCAGCCGATGCGACTTGTCGCTGAAAAGTCGCTTTTGATAAATTCAGCACCAATGCATTTTTCCGTCTAAAATAGACTAGAATGCATCATGTTCTAAAAAGCCTCTAAAGCAAAAGTCGCAAAAAAAGTCTCACATATTTAGACTGCGACTTTCTGTGTGACAAATTTAGAAGGGAAAAACCAGTCTAAATCCTTTGATAAATCTCCCCCATTATGTACAGCCACAAGAGGGACTGGTGTAATACTGATCACACAACTTCAATGAGACTAATTTTAGGACTGGCCCGCTTATAAAACATGTTGTGCTCTTTCAAGTGTCCGTACAGGTTTTTACTCTTTTTTTTCGACAAACTGAACCAAAAATGGGTCCGAGCACAACGGATTCCCCTTGGTCCTGATGGATCCCATTGACATAGGGTCGGTGGGAGATCAGGTAATTTACCGGAGAAAAAATATAGTGGATGCAGAATTTTTTTCTCCACTACAATGGAGCTCCACATAGCGCAGTCCGATGACGACGTGAAAGAGGCCATACA
The DNA here is from genome assembly GCF_029499605.1 of Hyla sarda. Classification (NCBI taxonomy): domain Eukaryota; kingdom Metazoa; phylum Chordata; class Amphibia; order Anura; family Hylidae; genus Hyla; species Hyla sarda. Next base: position 168,829,907 of record NC_079191.1, read on the forward strand.
ATCCAACATTGATGTACACAGTACTAATAGTTAAGAGGCAAAAAACTAATGTTTGTATGATTTAGCAGACAGACATTTATAAAAAGGACACAAATTAAAAACAAAAAACATACAAGCAGCAGAACAGATTTTTCCTACAGTATCAAAAGCCTTGGCATTCATATTAGACATCTGCGATCACACTCACACCAAGAAGGAAAATCTTATTTTGTCTTCTTACTGTTTGCTGACATTTAGCATTATCGCAGAACAAGTACCTACAGAAGGGTGAAATAATTCTGGGACTTTGCTTTCTCACACAGCAAATAAAGAATAGAACTCAAAAACAAATGTTCAACTCGATTGTGAGAAGAGAGAAAATAAATGCCTACTCTGATAGCTTCATTAACCATTAAACGGAATACAGTCACAATAAAGAGGAGGTAGTGAAGAGAAGTATATACGTTCAGCGAGGTAGGTGTTGTATTACAGCCAGAACCAGATTAAAGCCAGTGTGGGATTTGGACAAAAAATATGGTACAGCCCAATGCTATCTATTGTGAACCATGCGCCTGATGCCTCTACTGAGCATGCCCATAAAATGATATAGACTCAAAAGATTATTTTGGCATTTGCCAGGTGGGTAAGGTTTACCACAATTTTATAGTGGTATACATTAGTAAGTTCAGCTGGATAAATGGCAATACACATATCCTTATCCTGAAACTAGGCATGACTTGCAATGGTGACTAGTCAAGCTACGCCCTACCACATGAGCTGTAGCTGAGAGGGCACCAGAAAGCAAGGAATGAGCATTAGTAAATGCATTAGGTTGGAAATTGTTAAAAAAAATAATAATAATAATGTGTATGTGTATATACAAATGATATAGATCTATATATATCTCAAGTGGAAAAAATAAATCACAAAGTTTCGACCGTCTCACATGGTCTTTGTCAAGCAAGTAACAAGTGGCTCTTTAAATAGGCAGTGCATAAGTGACATCATCATATATAATTATGGATAAAATTACAATAAATATTCCATAAAAACAATGCACTAGATAGTGATCACAACATTATACCAAAAAACACATTCACAATGTGTGTAAGACGATATATGAGCGATAAGAATATATATAAGAATTGCATAATTATAATCCTGTACATATAAAAGCAAGTGATAATGTCCAGGAGTGGGCATGAAAGTGTGGGAGGAGTTACACTGAAGAGTCATCACTCACCAGAGATGAATATGAATATGTATATGATGCAGCAGTTTATTGCAGGAGGAGTTGCATGCAATTCTGGAGATGACCACTCCCCGGTATTCACATATCATTTTACCTTTTTTCACAATGTATATTAATGTAATGAAGAACATGACGGCTGTTTATTTTTACTTCTCCATGATAATCCATTGCATATAGTAACTACTTCAGGTCCTTGGATGCATGACATGACACGAATGATGAGTTACTTGCCTCGCTGGACTGGTAGTCCAGTCTCAAGAATGCACCTGTGGATAAGAATGCTGTCCCCTACGGGGCTGGCATTTATGATCACATAGTGAGCCTAATCTGCTCTAACCAACAGCTGGAACGCGGACAGTGCTAGAAAGCAGGGACATTGCTGTACCTTGAGAGCATGTCTTCATGAGTGCATGATGGACAAAAGTTTAGTAGAGCTTGTGTTCTTTTACATTACTGGCATGTTATATTGGGAGTGCCCTTAATACATATGGCTGCCAGTGATTTCCAGTGTAGTGTACACATGCACACATCACATGATCAAGCCGACAGCATGATCAAAGCAGTCTTGTTCTGCTTTGCGAGCGGAAGTCGGGACGGCATCCGGAAATACATTGCCGACTGAGGCATCATATACATATTCATCTCTGGTGAGTGATGCCTCTTCAGTGTAAGGGTATGTTCACACTGCGGAATTCCACGAGTAGAATTCCGTGCTGTGAACATTATCATCACTGTGAATGGTTCTTCTGTGAGAACCGTTCACACTGCGGAATTTAAGCGGCGGACAATTCCGCCGCTAAAATTGTTCCACACATAGAAAGAACATGTTCATTCTTTGCACGGAATTCCGTGTGTACTGCATAGCCATCAATGGTGACGGCGGAGTGCCCCGCAGTCCTGCTGCCGAAGTATCTTCGGCAGGGACCGCCTGATGGCAGTGTGAACGTACCCCAACTCCTCCCACAGTTTCACGCCCACTTCTGCACATTATCACTTGTTTTAATATGTACAGGATTATTATGCAATTCTTATGTAACTATACACATTGTGAATTTTTTTATATAATGTTGTGATCACTATATTGCATTATTTATGGAATATTTATTGTAATTTTATCCATAATTATATATGATGATGTCACTTATGCACTGCCTATTTAAAGAGCCACTTGTTACTTACTTGACAAAGACCGTGTGAGATGGTCGAAATGTCAAGATTTTTTTTCAAAACACCATCTCATTTGGATCAGAGTGCTGCTGCATTATTTATTTATTTATTTTTTGGGAGCCCTACCAGGGCCAGACCAGCCTGCACCCACACAACTTTAATGGAGTGTGGTTCTTCAAGAATATCGCTCTCTTTATATCTAATATTTTATATTTTTGAAAACCGCCCGGGAAACCTAGTGTATTGCTGCAGTACAAAATGTTACAGGGGGGAATGTGACAAAGGGGGAAGATGTGATGAGAGAAGCTGTTACCATGAGGGAGAATTTGATGGGGGGGGGGGGGGGGAGACAGAAATTAAATGGAGGAGATGTGAAATGGACGGTGTGCATAAAATGTGTGAATAGTTGTAAAAAGGAGGAGATTGGACATAAATGGCGGGATCTCACCATTTATTTATAACTAGCTGAGTACCCGGCGTTGCCCGGTTTTTCCTTCCTAATCCTTGTTGGGGAGGAAATAAACAAAAGGAGGAAGCTTTTGACTTCATATCCGTCCGCATATATTGTTATCATATTCCAGTCCTCCTATCTCGACCCGTAAGATGTGTACCAGGTATTGAAACATCTCCAGCCGTATGGAAGTTATGTGGGAACATACATTTCCCATTGATTTGCATGGGACTTTAAACAAAAACCCCGACCCCCACAAATGGGTGTAGTTAAGGGTTAAATTACTATCCTATATTTTAAGTGAACATATAAGTAACATGTGATCAAGTGTTATCGAAATATCTCCAGCCGTTTGGAAGTTATGCAGTAACATATTTCCCATTGACTTGTATGGGACTTTAACCCCTTAAGGCCCGGGGGTTTTCTGTTTTTGGCATTTTCGTTTTCTTCCTCCTTGCTTTTAAAAAATCATAACTCTTTCAATTTTGCACCTAAAAAGCCATATGATGGCTTATTTT